>NW_022589747.1:1473555-1607861 GCF_004348235.1 Phoca vitulina
CCATTGTTACTGAACTCTCCCCATGGCACCCCCATTGTTACTGAACTGGACATGAGCCAGGAGACTTTCCTGCGCCACCGCTTTACTGCCGTAAGAAGCACTGGCTTGCAGACAGGAGGAAACAGGAAGGAAGCAGGCGGCCTGGGAACTGGGTCTGCGTCCCTGGAGAGCTCTCGCCAGGGGCCGGTTCCTTCTCCAGATCATGCCTGCGAGTCTCTCTCACTGCTTGGTTTTCTCCACGATCCCTGCGGGTGGGGCTGGAGGCCACCTCCTGTCCTTCTCACCCCAGATGACCTTTCTCCAAGGAAGATGCCTTTCTCAACATGAAGCCGGAGACACAGCTGAGAGGCCAAGGGCTGAGAATAAAGGGAGAGTCCCTGCCCACCCCGGGACTCCTGTGGGGTCAGTTCCACAGCCGCCGACAACACGTGAGGGTCTCGAGGTGCCCCGTCTCCCCCCTCCGTGAAGGGCTGCTGGAGGCAGAGGGGACTTTAGGACTTTCTTCTCACCTCAGTCAGCATGTGTCCCCCAGGGAGCCTGCCTCATACCTGGACAGGTGGGCCCAGCAGGTGCTTACCTCCAGCGGGCCTTCCTGTCCAGTCGGTAATGATGTCAGATCCCCATTCCTTGGAATGAAGTCTGCAGAATAAGATTTATCCAGAGCTGCTGCCGGAGGCTCCCCTGCCTGCCTCCAGGCTCAGCCCCAGCATTCGGGGGCTTCTCATTAGATTTTCTTGAAGAAAAACCTTTCATCATCTAAATCAAAAGCGACCAACGAAGAACTTGGAAACTATTGAATGACATCATTTTGAAAGGACACTTTTAGGTTTGCTACCTAATTTTGTCAAGCACTTGTCTCATGAAAACTCAGCTTCTCTTGGAAATGATCACGGATGATCTAAACAAGTCAGTGGATGTCTGTCTGTCCTTCCTTCCTTCCCTCCTTCTCTCCCTCCTCCTTCCCACCCTCCTTCTTGTCTTTCTTTGAATTTGGAGGATTCCAAGTGTTTTTTAGAAGTTGAAACTTTTTGATTCCATAAATTATTAAATATTTGCTTTCAGAAGTGATTGACTCGTACCATAGAATCAAGCATAATGCAAATAAGTAAAGATTGGAATCTCCAATGAAATCCATATTGAGGTGGAGTTTACTGATTCTCGTCGATGGCAGAAGCGCGGCGGAGAGCAGGTTGCTCACAGAAGCCCGTGTCGGGCACACAGATCCCCAGAAACAATCGGAGCACGTCCACGGAGGCAGGTCTAGGGAAAGGAGCCACCTTGGGGGTGTTGTTGGGCAGACGTCCCGACATAGAGGGCAAGCCAGCCTCCCCAGGTTTCAATCTGCCTCAACTCCTTACTCCCCGGGCTTTGGCCTCATCATCTAGAACAGCAGTGACCGTGTCCGCAAGACTGTGGTCAGAGCCTCCGTGGGCCCATCTCTGCAACGCTCTTTGCAGCGACGCATGTAGGGCTCACAGAACAGGGCTCTGCCAACCGGTCATCTTTCTGCCACCAGGCAGTTGTTTGGGAGCAGGTAATCCACCACTCTGAGCCTCAGTCTCATGCCCCGTTCTGACTTCATGCAAGGAAGCAACTGGGGGTGGTGCCGGGCAGTGAGGTGCTCGGGGGTTACCTGCCGACCGAATCCCAGAATGGGAGGACCCTTCTGGACCCTGCGGGCCATGCGCTCCATGAACTTGTCCCTCCCTGTGCTTTCTTCCCCAGAAGGCTCCGTGGGAGCGGGCTTTCCTCGGTCAGCATGCAGACTCCGGGGACAGCCCAGGGCAAGCGTGTTCATGTTTCCAGTAGCTTAGTGATTACCAACTCTGGGCTTTGTGAAGTTACGTATTTTTCTCTAGCTTTCCACCCATCCTCTTAGTTGTGCTCCACGAAGTACGTGGCTGTGCTCAGAGCTTCCGACACTGGAGACAGGCTGTCCTGGGCTGACTCGAACCCCCGGTCCTCCGTGTCCCTCCCCCGGCAAACTGAACCCATGACCTTGCTGCGTCTCTCCCACCCCGCTCCGTGTGCGTGTGTGACCACCGCAAGGCGCTTTCGGGAAACTGCTTTGGACTGAGGTCTTAGGATGCTATCCACGAGAATATTATACTGAGGTCAATTCCTTACCAAGTCCTAGGTTCCTTTTTCTCTGTTTTGTTTGTTTGTTTGTTTGTTTTTTGGCTTGTTTTAGATCACTGTAACTAGGATAAAACATTTGAGCTGAGGAAATATTTAATAGGATCTGTGTTAAACAAGGAATAAGTAAATCATCTGGAAAGGAATACATTACTTGAGCCTAATCTGTACCTTTTTGTGATCTTCTGAAAATGTTTACATAACTGTTCTCTTTGTGTTTTTAATACTCCTTGTTCTTCTTGGTTCGGGCCAGAGTGTGAGGCAGATATGCCAAGATAGCAAAAGAGTGATTTTCCTGATGTCTGCACTTCAAATACAAAGAAGCCACAGTAGAATGATGTTGGCCTCCTCCCTTCTGTTCCCCAGATGCAATCCAAAACCCAGAAATGAAAGATTGAAGTAACCCTCTTTAGTGTCCATGATCCCGTCTTCATTTCTCTACCATAAATAACTCGTAGAGACTCCAAAGATACACGTGCAATATGGTTAAAACAAGGAAAACCTTGGGTGGGGAGAGGTCCAAACACGTCGGTTACCCAGGGCGTTGCCATGATAATCGGACAGCAAGCGGACCACTTCCGGGCACCTTCACAGCCGAGGAAAAAGGGAAGACACTGTCACTCAAACACCTGTCGTTATCTTCTTCAGAAGGAAAATGAAGGAGCGCCTGGGTGGCTCAGTCGGTTACTCGTCTGCCTTCGGCTCAGGTCATGATCTCGGGGTCCTGGGATCGAGTCCCACATCGGGCTCCCTGCTCAGCGGGGAGTCTGCTTCACCCTCTCCCTCTGCCTGTCGCTCCCCAGTTGTGCTCTCTCTTTGTCTCAAGTAAATAAATAAAAACTTTAAAAATAAAGAAGAAAACTGAAGTCACATCTATGACGGATAAACTATTCCCAGCATTAAATTCCAAAAGGAATATGTACTGTGCCTTTGGACCTTGAGGGGTCATCGTCTAGCACGACATATAAAAGCTCTCGGAAAGGTTTTCTAAGTCACAGGTGTGACATGCTTGCAGGAACAAAACTAAAAAGATCCAGCTGCCTCTACATTCGGGGATCAAATTTACTAGAAAGACATGTGTGCCTCCGTCAGCCACTTCGTAAGTTGATTTTGTCGCCACTTTGTCATCCTAAATCACTCTGTGCACTACCAGAACCAAGGGGCAAAGAACCTGACCTGGACTAAGCATACCGCCGAGCTTACAGTCAATGTGAGGGAAATTCCTGGTGACTTGGTTCATTTCACCCAACCGTCTGTATAAATGTCTTGAATAACGTGGGACTCATCGAGGAGAGGAGACGGGGAAGTCGGTATTCCAGAGAAGATGGGGTGGGGAACACAGACAGGTGCAAGATCCAAGCACCTACAGGTTTCCCTCTGGGCAGGGGCTGGGAACACATCTTCCCCTCTTTGCACTGAGTTAGGAAAAATATCTAAAAATTAACAATCAAAGGGCATAGAAGGGGTGTGTGGTCAAAAGCAAAAGCCCACTGTAACCACTATTAAGTTTCTTGCGAATCTCAGACATTTGTGATGCATCGGCAAGCATAGGTTCTTGGATAGGTTACGCACATTTTTACATAAAGTTGGTATTACTATTTAGTTTTCTCTTTGCTAACAATATACCCTGGGCATCTTTCCACAATAGTATGAACAGATTCTCCTTCTATATTTAACATCTGCATAGTATCCAAATGTTCGGGTGCCTCGTGAGAAGTAACTGGCTCTCGATCAGTGGGCATGTAGATTGTTCTCAGTTTTTACTATTATGAAAAAAAAATCTGGAGTTAATATCCATGTACACTTATGCACATGTATCTGGAGGTTAAAGTTTTCAAGTTGGATCAGACAGCATTGATATTTAAAATTCCAGTCCGGATAGCTGAATTACCCTCCAAACAGACTGAATTCACGTTACCCGCAATACTGTGTGACCAGGACGCGCCCCACTCACTCAAACGAACGCTGAAAACAAGTCAGCCAAGTTTTTCTTTGTTCTTACATTAAAAAAATTTTTTTTATGCATAAGTTTTAAAGTATCTGATGCTAAGTTTTGTTGGAGGGGGTCAACATGATATCCCCCTTTTTCTTTTCAAATGGCAAGCAGTTTCCCCTAAGACCAATGATTAAATATCCCTTTTCTGCAAACTGGAAATGTACAAATTCAAAGCCAGGAAACAATTATCAAGTGCCTTCTAAATGTACAAAACAGTGCTGGCCACCCACCACGTAACGTGGTCCGTGCCTCGAGCTTTGGAAGACCGTGCTGATGGGGGACAGGGGGTTGCAAACACAATTGGCACTGTACGGGTGGTGTGTGGCCCAAGGGTCACATCATATCACAGCACAATCTCTGGGTGGCTTTCTTAGGGGATAATTGCAAACTCGCCAGGAAGAGATGGTGGGAGGCTTTCCGAAGGACCGACGTAGCCATCGTCGCGGGAGCTGACGGATTCGGGGAACAGAACGAGCTCAGCACCACAAAAGTCCAGTTGGAGTTCCTGTCCTTCGCCTGGAAGGGGGGCCTGAGGTCCCCACCAGAGCAATTTGCCCACAGGCTCCAACTACAGGTATTCCCGGACGATGGGCACAGAGGGGCCAGGACAGAGGACGGAGGCCCGGAGCGACGAGCACGCGTGCGGGGCCCCGGGGTGGAAGGCGAGGAGGCTGGGTTTGGGTGCGAGCGTACGCTGAACTCAGGAGCGGTGCTGTGTGTGCGGTGGGAACACGGAGCATACTCACTGGTCCCGCAGAGAGCTCCACCCAGCTGCACTTACGGAAACTCGCTGCGTGCCCATGGCCTTCGCTGGGCAGCACAGACCTCACGACGGAGAGCGAGGCGACATCTGGTTCTTGCGCACAGTACCTGGCCCAGGGGCCCCACAGACATTTACTGAACGAGTCAGTAATGCACTGGGGTGACTGTGAACATGCAGGCGATTAGGAGGCTGCATAAAGATCCGTCAAATGTTCCAAGTCACGGCGGGCAGGTGTTGGTACGGAGGACGGGGGTTCGCATGGACGATTCCAGACTCGCTTTGTCGTCCTAGCCTCAACTGGCTGATGAATGGCAATCAGTCATGTCGGGCCAGAGCGAGGGTCCAAGCACAGATGTGTCTCCGTGATTGCACTCACTTACTTACACAAATGGAGCGAATCTATTCGGTGAAATTTGGAAAATTCCGAGACGCCAGTGAAGAAAGCAAACCCCCCACCACGCCACCACCCGAAGGCGCCACCGGTAAAGTACACGTGACAGGGAGAGTGGACTTGAGCGTTCCTGGAGCGGACAACCCTTGAAGCCACGTCAACAAAACTAAACCTGGTGTTTCACGAACATGAACAAAACCTGACTTAACTGATTTCTTGTAAACGCCTCTGAGGATTGTCAAAGAAATTCAAGTCGCCTTCCTGAAAATGGGGTAAGACAATCACTTTTAGCCAATCCTCCCCGCCGTCTGGAGACACCCAGCGTCATAACCAACCACCGTCGAGGGTGAACCTGCTCATCGGCGCCTTGCAGGCCCCCCCCTGAGCCCCCTTGTGCCCCGAGCTCCCCGTTGGTTCAATCTGGAAGCTCCCTCCCCCTTGGCTGTTTTTCCACACACGCTAAACTCTTACGAAATACTAGTTATCGATTTGGGGGTGTTAATTTTGCTATTTCTGGATTTTTGACATCACCATTACTATTTCGGTATCTAGCCTCTCAAACTTGGGATTTTTTTCTTTACTAAAATGATGCTTTTATTCAAAACCATAGCACAAATAATGATCTGTGCCACTAAACGCAGGTTGGGCAGATGTTTATAACCCGCTGCCTAGCACTCCCCTCCCTCCCTCCTCCCCTCCACCTCCTCCCCTTCCCCCCCTTCCCCCCTCCTCCCCTCTTCCTCCTCCCCTCCCCCCTCCTTCCCTGCTCCTCCTCCCCATCCCCCTCCTCCTCTCTACCTCCTCCCCTTCCCCTTCCTCCCCTCCTCCTCTTCCCCTTCCCTGCTCTTCCTCCCCTTCCCCCCTGTCCCCTCCTCCTCCCCCTCCTCCCCCTTCCCTTTCTCCCTCCTCTCCCTCCTCCCCCTCCTCCCTCCTCCCCCTCCTCCCCCTTTCTTTCTGCTCTCCTCCCCCTCCTCCCCCTCCTGGGGGAGCAGAGTGCTGTCATAAGGGGAGCTAGGGCAATTCACAGTCGCTCACACCCGTTCCCCAGGCTGGGCCAGCGGCAGTCCTTGCTCTACCGATGACCCCACTTGAAGGCCATGGGACTGGCACCCATGTTAGGGAGCAGGGTGAGCACTGGTGCTCAGGATGGTAACCAGCACAACCAGAGAGGCTGTTGGTGCGCCTCCCCCAGGCAGGCCTCCGGGTCAGAATGTGAACTCCTCAAGTTTTTACAACATGTAGCTAAGTTGTTGTCCAGAAAGTTTGTATCCATTTCCATTCTTGCCACTTAGCCTAGCGAGCGGTGCATCTCTGCTCCCAGGAAAACAGCGCGGATCCACCAGAGACACACTCACGTGCAACTCGTTAGGTATGACGTCAACAAGTGTCCACTAGTTTATTTACCTTGTGCTTCTTTTATTACTGGGGATTTGATTTTTTTTTTTCCTTTTTCTTTTCTTTCTTTCTTTCTCTTCTCTTTTGCTATTGTTTTGAGTTGTTACTGTGGCTCATTTCTTCTCCTTCAATGCTTTGCCCATTTATATTTGTTCAATTGCCTCTGAGAACATTTTTCAATCATGAGCATCAAAGAGCTGTTTCTTTAAGAGTAGCAATACTTTTAGATCGTTTATATTTTAATTGCTTTTTAAAATGATACTGTTTCTTATTTCACATTATTCTAACATGTGTAGTCTTTCTCAGGCAGGTCTTCTTCTGCCTTAAAAATGACTCCATGTTCTTAAAAAATGTTTCTGTTTGAATGTTTTCCTGTTAAATTTTAATCATAAACAAATGCATTGTTTCAGTTATGAGTATGACAATTAGCTCGCCAGTTTTCTATCCTTTCCTTCTATGTTTGTAACAATGCCTTACTCTTACAGTAACATTGTTAAACAAGAACTAGTCTGTTTCCTCAAAATCACTTCTTTTTCCCATTTATCTGCCTCTCTGTTGTGCTGTCTGTGGCCGTCTTTTAGTTATAATTTTATAACGCATCTTATCATCTAAAATGGTAAGCTCACCACTGACTTTTTTATTAAAGATTTTTTTTTATTTGAGAGAGAGAAAACAGGAGTGGGGGTGGGGGGACAGCGGCAGAGGGAGAAACAGGCTCCCCACTGAGCAGGGAGCCCGACCTGGGGCTCAGTCCCAGGATCCCAGGATCATAACCCGAGCTGAAGGCAGATGCTTAACAGACTGAGGCACCCAGGTACCCCATCACCACTGATTTTTAAAAATATTTTCAGGGATACTTTTAGATTTTTTCCACCAGACGAATGTTATCATCATGTTACATAATTATACATTCCATCAGAATTCCACTGTGGTTATAATGGATAATTTTGGGAGTGTTAAAATATTTTTAATGAAAAAAATTATAGTTTATCATCATTTATGCATATGGCCTTTTTTGTGTTATTTTCCTACACTCGTATCGTAATGGACCCAGTATTTGTCCCTATTATAATTGAGCTCATATCTTCCCCTATGTAATAGCAACTTGGATGTAGATTTTATAGCAGCATCCTAAATGCCTATAAAGCTGCCCCCCACCTTCGGAACTAAGAGCATCTCAGCCCTGTCCCCTGAATCCCCTACAGGAACAACGACGATTGTGAATTTTGTGCATCTTGCAGTCATCCCTCCCAGGTGTAATAGTAACTATCATATGTAAGTGTTCCATAAATATCAGCTATTATTAGCCATAAACATTACCTTTAAGTCTTTAAGTAATCAGCCTCATCTATGTTAAAAAGAAAATCTTATTTGTCCAGTTCTCCAAAAATCAAGACATCTTTAGATGGTTTCTGTACCAAATGTCCTCATTTTTGATCAGCAGGCCATCTTTTAAAGAACCATCCCATACCCAATCTATCTCTTGTATCCAGAGGTAGTTATGTCTAGTCAGACTTCCCTACACAGTAATGTGAATCACTGGAGAGGTAGCAGGAGATAAGAAACGCTCAATTCATATGGCTGAGCTCCATAAAGATGCATCTCTATCAACGTTACCCCAGTTCCTGTCCTTCCTGAGATCTGCTGTTCAGGTTGTCCTTCAAGTCTATCCTTCCAATAATTCTTTTTTTCCTGTTTAAAACAGCCAGAACTTGTGTATCTTACAAAGAACCCAATCTGATACAGTTAGGTAATATGAAATCACTCTACAAAAAGGAGGGTTCACAAACACAATTGCCAAAAATCAAACTGAACATTATTAAAACGAGAAGATTTTACTATTTGTCAAGTACTAGAAAATAGCATCATATTATATGTTATACACCATGACTTTCTTTTTCATGTTTCATGTTTCGATCACAAGCTGTGTTAGTGTTGACGACGGCTGCAGTTCATTCATTTTCATTGCTTATAATATTTTTTGGGTGTAAGACCTCAGTTTAATTCAGCAGTTTTCCACAGATGGCTATTGGAGTTGTTTCCGTTACTTCAGTCATGAAGAAATTATGCTTTTAATTGCATGACACCTGGCATGGACTTAAAAGACCAGCGAAAAATAAATAAATAAATAAATACATAAATAAATACATAAATAAAAATAAAAAGGAGGAAAATGAGTTAGATGAAACCCAGGTGGCCAGATGGAGGACCGTTGAATCCGGCTGAAGAATGTGTGGGGGGTGGTGTGCTATTCTGCGTGTTTCTGGGTCATTTAAAAACTTTAAAATTGGCAATTTGGAAAAAATAGAATTGAAAACTACTACCTTGAATTTGTTTACAAGACACTGGTAGACAAGAGCTTTATTCCTCCAGCAGCCGGATTTAGGAACAGAATCGCCGAGTCCAAAGCCTCTGGCTGGAAGCACTGATGCCGGTTGTCTCCAGTGACACAGAAATTCCTTAGATCCTGGTGCACCCCAACACCCGGTATTATTTAACTGTTTTTTTTATTATTATGTTATGTTAATCACCATACATTAAAACCTTAGTTTTTTTATTTCTATTTTTTATTATCATGTTATGTTAATCACCATACATGACATCATTAGTTTTTGATGTAGTGTTCCAGGATTCATTGTTTGTGCATAACACCCAGTGCTCCATGCAGAACATGCCCTCTTTAATACCCATCACCAGGCTAACCCATCCTCCCACCAGCCCTCTAGAACCCTCAGTTTGTTTTTCAAAGTCCATAGTCTCTCATGGTTCGTCTCCCCCTCCGATTTCCCCCCTTCATTTTTCCCTTCTTGCTATCTTCTTCTTCTTCTTCTTTTTTTTCTTAATATATATTGCATTATTTGTTTCAGAGGTACAGATCTGAGATTCAACAGTCTTGCACAATTCACAGCGCTCACCATAGCACATACCCTCCCCAGTGTCTATCACCCAGCTGCCCCATCCCTCCCACCCCCCACCACTCCAGCAACCCTCAGTTTGTTTCCTGAGATTAAGAATTCCTCATATCAGTGAGGTCATATGATACATGTCTTTCTCTGATTGACTTATTTCGCTCAGCATAACACCCTCCAGTTCCATCCACGTCGTTGCAAATGGCAAGATTTCATTCCTTTTGATGGCTGCATAATATTCCATTGTATAGATATACCACATCTTCTTTATCCATTCATCTGTCGATGGACATCTTGGCTCTTTCCACAGTTTGGCTATTGTGGACATTGCTGCTATAAACATCAGGGTGCATGTACCCCTTCGGATCCCTACATTTGTATCTTTGGGATAAATACTCAGTAGTGCAATTGCTGGATCATATGGTAGCTCTATTTTCAACTTTTTGAGGAACCTCCATACCATTTAACTATTTTTAAAAATCTGAATTTCTTTTCATATGTTTCTGTCCCGTTTATATTCCTTGTGGAAAATCCTTATTCCTATATTTTGCAAATTTTAAAAACAAGGTTATTTGTGTTCTTCTTCCTTTCTTGCTAATTAGGAGTTCTGGTTTCTGTTTTTGTCTTTTAATATATTTTGTATGTGAAATTTTGGTGCTTTTTTCTTTTATTCTCTTTTTACTTGCCTCTCAGTGTTTTCTGATGAACAAATGTTCTTAATTTGAATATAGTTGAATCAATCTTTTTATTCTTAGCAATTTTTGTGTATTATTTTATAAATCATTCCTTGATTTATGGTCCATAAAGATATCCTCCCATATATCTTTCTAAATGTTTCAGAGTTAAAAAAAAGTGTTTCAGAGTTTTGCATTTTGCACTTAAATCATTTGAGTCCAACTAAATTTGTATGTTATTATTTTTTGGCAGGAATTCACTTTTCTTTTGTTCCATGTGGATAACATGCTTAGAACACTCTTTTCCCCCCTCTTGGCCAGTGTGCCTCCTTCTCCCAGCCTGCAAAGTGGAAATGATGCTGTGAGTGTCTATGTTAGACCATCAGGTGGGCGAGGAGGTCCGACAGAAAAGCCACCATTAAGGACAGAAGGAGCCTACACTACTAATGAGCATCAAGCCTCCAGCTGAGACATCCGACAGACTTACTCTGTTGGAGAGGAAAATTAAAACTAATTCAATTCATTAACCTCTGATGAATTTGTATTAAAATTTAACAATTAAATATAAACCCTAAAATAGAGTTCCATGTGTATTCACATCTTCCCCCCATTTACTCCTAACTCAGTTTTTCATTTGTGTAGAGTTAAATTTAATTACTAATATGTGGTATTGATTCTGGTAATGATTTTCATCAAATGCATTTTTATATTCATGGACAAGAATGAGGCAGTAAATGTATGGGACCCTTGCTTTGAAATTTTAGAATCCCCTGCCTCCTCCGGCTGACAGTGTTCTGGGAGGATCTTTCATCACACTTACTGTGACTGACTCTCTCCATCCTCCCATGAAAGACCTCTGTTCAAGACCTTCAAAGTATATGAAGCAAAAGTGGATACAGCTAAGAATAGAGAGAAACAAAATCAAAATGATGTTTGGGGATTTTAACACTCTACTCTCAACCATTGATACAATGAATAGACAGAAAATTAGCCAAGATATAGAACTGATTGCCACCAAGAGCCAGCAGGATTGGATGGACGTGCAGAGAACACTACTCAGAATCAGCAGGAAACACACTATTTTCAAGCCCGCATGGCAAATTGGCCAACACAGACCAAATCCTGGTCATGAAAGACGACAACAACAATAAATTTAAAAGAACTGAGACCACACAGGGCGTGCTTTCTCACCACGGTGGAATCAAACTCTGGAAGTCAACAGCGAAATACCCAAGCAACTTGGAAAATAAATTATACACTTCTTGTGTATAAATTACAACCCTTGGGTCAAAAGGAAGTCTCAAAGGAAATTAAAAAATATGTAGAACTGAGTGTAAATGAATAAAACACATCAAGACTTGTGGGATGAGGGGATGCTAGTCCAGACAGGACAGCGTGGACCTACTTCCCCTGCACGTCCGGCTCTGCAGGACTAGAAACCCTACAAAAGGCACAACTGCAGACAAAGGGGGACTCTGCGAGGTCCTGAGAAAGACGACAGCTGGTGTGGGGCCCCAGGACTGGAGGACAAACCCAACAGTAGATGGTCTGTGTCCCCTTACCCAGACCAGGTGACCAAGAATAACTTGGCATTTTCTGCCCCCCCTCACCACAACAAAGGACTGCCCTGGAACATTGTTCCTTGTGGATGGAATCCGCACCCCTCACACCCCATGAGGACAGTCTGATGCCATGGAGAGGGGTCGATTGGGAGCCTCACCAGAAATAAGTGGCCAGAGAAGGTACTCCCCTTCCCCACTGGGCCTGACATTTCTGGGCCAAGAGATACTGAGGTGGGCCGGTAGGACCTACCTAGAGCAAGTACCCCATCCTGGAAGCCTCTTTGTCTCCACAGACCTGGGGCCCCTCTCCCTGACCAGAACACCCAGTCAAGCAGGTGGAACCAGGAAAAGGCCCACAGCCACAACAAGCAGACAACCTGAGAAACCTCTTTCCAAAGTCCTTACACACCCAATCCCACTCAAAGACACCTCCCAGCCCTCCCCAGCTGAAAGACATCAGACACTCAGCCTGGGGAAGCCCTTTGTGCTTCCACAGGTAACAACAGCAAGGATGAGTGGGAGGTGCGGGGCCACCTGGTTAATGTATCAAGCCGAAATGACACAGGAACTCTGAAAAGCAAACTTCCAATGGAACCGGATCCCACAAATGCAGACCAAGTACCCCCCTCCCCTAAATCTAAGAAAAGGGGACTTCCTGCCGAGATGAAAGGTTCTGTAGAACCTGGAGTCTCCTAACATTGTAGGCCAAATGACTAGGATGCAGCAGAAAGTCACCCATCACCCCAAGGACCAAAGAAATCACACCCTGAATGAAAAAAGACACTCAGTTGAGGCCAAGACAAATCAGATGCTGGAATTACCTGAAAATTACGAATTATCATGGGAAAATGTGTAAAAATAGGCAATCTCAGCAGAGAAATAGAACTCACAGAAACTCATAAAAAGAACCCAAATGAAATTGTAGAACTGAAAAGTACAACGAGAAAAAAGTAAAATTTGCTGGGTAAGCTCAGTAGGAGAGCAGCAATGACAGAGGATAGACCTGGTTCCTTGAGGACGGACCAACAGAATTCACCCAGTCTGAACCCAGGGAGGAAAGAGGCCAAAAATGAGTGAACAGAAACTCAGAGAACTTGGGACAATAACCAAAGACGGAACATTTGCACTTTGGGGCATCCCACAAAGACAGAATAACATCTGACAACTTCTCAGTTTGACAAAAGACATGAACCTACATATCCAAGAAGCTGAACAGAGCCTAAATGGGAAATAACAAAAGAAAATCATGCAGAGGTACCTCATAATTAACATTCTGGAAGCTGAAAGTAGAGAAATCTTACAAGCAATCCTAGTGAAGCAGCAAATGACCCGTGCAGGGGTGAGGAGACAGAGGTGTCTCATCTGACCCAAGGGGCAGAATGTTTGTAGGTGCTGAAAGAAAAGAACTGGTAGAACTGTCCTTGACGAATGAAGTGAACAAATACACGATGGCACCTGTGGGACAAGCAAGTGACCGACAGCATCTGACGGACACCCAGCAACCGCAGGGTGTGCTCTCCCTTCCCTTCCCCCCCCCCCCGGCCCCAGGAACCCTGGTAACATCCCCTGCGATAGCCCATATCTGTGGTCGTTCAACAAGCCTCACCACACTTAAAATCATTGGAATAATACAGGTCCATCCTCTGACCACAGTGGATCCAAACTAGAATCAACGGGAAGATGCCAAGAAAATCCCCCAAACCCTGTAAACTAAACAAGTCGCGTCTGAATAACCGACGGATCATGGGTGAAAGGTCAAAAAGAATTTTTAAAAATGAAAATAGGATACAGAAAACACGTGTGGGGCACCTGGGTGGCTCAGTTAGTTGAGTGTCTGACTCTTGGTTTTGACTCCGGTCATGATCCCAGAGTCCTGGGATCGAGTCCTGCATTGGGCTCCCTGCTCAGCGGGGAGCCTGCTTCTCCCTCTCCCTCTGCCTCTCCCCCTGCTTGTGCTCGCTCTCTCTCTAAAATAAATAATTTAAAAAAAGAAGAAAACATTCATGACACACAGTTAAAGCAGTAGTGAAAAGCAAATGAATTTCATTCATGCTTACTAAAAATGAGCAAACGCTCTAAGCCAATAAGCGAAGTTTCTGTGTTAAGAAACGAGAGAGGAGCAGACACACTCACTGAGCAGAAAGAGGAAACAACAAGGAGCAGAAACCAAAAACACTGAAAACTGGGAAACTGTAGAGAGAATCCATGAAAGAAAAAGCCGATTCTTCCCCCCGTCCAAAAAAAATCAATAAAATTGCTACATCTGGGGCAAGATGGCAGATAAGAGAAAGAGAGAAGACAGGCACCCCGAGAGCAGAAGGGCCCGGGGAACCTCACCGCAGACCCTGCGAAGCCGCAGACCCACCAACTACACTTCCAAAAGCAACGGACCAATTCCTCGAAGACCGCGAACAAAGGAACATCTGGGAAATAGTTTGGCAGTTTCTTAAAAAACCGAATGTGCGGTCACCGTACAGCCAAGCGACCGTAACCTTGAGCCTTTATCCCAGAACTCAGGTTCACACCAAGGGCCGCGCACAGTGTTCACAGCAGCTGGGTTCACGGCAGCTCAGAGCAGAGACAGCCTGACGTCCCTCGGCAGGAACGGCGAATGCGGTAGTGTGCAGACCGCCACCACCGTCCACTGTGCACACTGAGCATATCCCTAAGACAAACATGACTTAAGCTCCTACTGTCCTGAGTGCAGATCAGAACCCTCAGGATTGAGCTGGATGTGAATCAAGACTAAAGTGATTCTGCCCTTGGGACGTTGAACCTGGGTCAGATTCCACAGCTGGATGATGTCACACTCCGCTCCAAACCTTCCAGGGGCTTCCCAAGTTTTCTTAGTAAAAAAAAAAAAAAAAAAAAAAACCATTATTCCAGAATGCTCTAGGGTCACCGACATGATCTGAATGACCTCCTGCCGCTTCTCAGACCTCGTCTCTTCCATGAACTGACAGGGACAGATATTCTAGAATCCCTGCACAGACACGAAGAATTAACGTGACCATCCAGAAAGATGACATCATCTATGAGGACAGCAACAGGGGTCACGGCTCTCCCCACATACTTCACGTTTGGGGAACGGGCAACAGAGACTCCCCAAGCATTCTGCGCTTCTGCATCCCAGAATCCTGAGCCCTTCCTGAAAGAACACGTCAGAGGATCAGCTTCAGCCACCCAAGCAAGGAAGGCAAAAACCACAACAAAGATGGGAAAGCAAGCATGCGGTTTATTCAACTGCAGCGGTAATGTGGGAACTGTGGTTGACGGGCAGAAGCAACGTGCCGACAGACATACACATGGAGAAATGAGCCGTCTAATTAAAGCTCGGGAGCGTAACTGAGAAGGAAGAAGTAACACGATTCCTGCTTTGTTTCATAATGGGGAGTGTGTGTTTGTCACCTGAGACTAATACGTGAGGTCACCTCAAGATGGCAAAGTGGAATGAGGTTTGGGAGACAGAAGGGGGAGGATGAGGGAATGGGGAGCAAATGCCCTTATTCTGCCTTTGCTAATCCCAGCAAGCCGCTATGCACTGGGGGAGGGACTGGATAAATCAGTGTTGGAAAAGACCAGGGAGAAACACGTGCAGGTCTTACGAGTCACCATTAAAGCACCTAAAACTAAAACAGTGACAATCAGAACAATGACAGGGCTGGCACTGGGCAGTGAGTGACGGCATGGGGACAGGGAAGGTTCGTTTGGTGAGCACCAGCCCCTCTGTCAGGTCAACGGGGGCACGGAGCTCATAGGGGCCACCACAAGCTCTCAAAGCAAAACCCCACGTTCTGCTCATGAAACACGAGAAAAAACCCAAAACAATGGCCAAGTGAGCCCGAAGGCCACGGCCAAGGCCCAGGCCCATGCCTAAGGCACGAGAGTAAGTAAATGAACTAAAGAAAGGCACTGATATTTATCTGTGTATGTTAAGAGTTTTGAGAAGGTTTCCAGAGAGCCAGGGGGATTCATCAACCAGGTAATTCTGAGTCTCATCCACATGTGTGATTCCATGTCCATTCAAACCAGCGCGTGCCATCTCATGCCGACTGTGGGCATCGCCTGGGGGCTCATGTGGGCTCCAGGCCCCGTCGGATGTATTCACACGGCTCCTCTGTGGGGCCCAGAGCCAGGCTTCCGCACAGGACAGGGTCCTCCGGCCAGTGTGAGCCGACAGGACGGGCAAAGCACCTGCTGTTTGGGAGGAACCCCAGTCTCTACTGAGTAGACCTTCGAGTCTAAGCACCCTGGACCCCAGCAGCTGGAGGAAGCCAGGCATGACCTACTCACCTTTGGAAATGGAACAGTTGATATCAGAAAAAAAGCTTGAGGCTACTTTTAAACAAGAATATTTTGCTTTCTTTCTGGTTTAATTATTAGAAGTACAGGAAAGACAAGTTAAAATAAACTCCTCTCAAAGGGGAAAGAAGGGTGCGTAATTCCTTATATATCTAAGTAGATATAATTCGAATGCACCTTCCAAGGTTCAGGAGACTATGGTTCCCCCTTTCTGAGAATTGCAATATGAAACTAATGTGTTGCTGAGATCTCTATGAGTAATAGTAAGCAATTGCAGATCAAGGACAGAGATGCTTTCTGTTACTGTCAAGTATCATTTGCAAAATTGTTAATTGCAAAAAGCATCTGTCCCGGGCGCCTGGGTGGCTCAGTTGATTAAGCGACTGCCTTCGGCTCAGGTCATGATCCTGGAGTCCCTGGATCGAGTCCCTCATCGGGCTCCCTGCTCGGCAGGGAGTCTGCTTCTCCCTCTGACCCTCCCCCCTCTCATGTGCTCTCTCTCATTCTCTCTCTCTCAAATAAATAAATAAAATCTTTAAAAAAAAAAAAAAAGCATCTGTCCCTTTGCTAAAACTGCCTCCTGGGACTCTTCCCCCTCTGAGTCCTGCTCCCATCTGTCACGAAGCCCGTGTAACAGGACTTAGGGCTGCTCTGATGCATGTCTCTGTCCACGCTGTAGGTGCCATTGTGGTCCAGGGAAGCCGTTTTCCCCAGATCTTTTAGCTGAGGCTTGAGCCAAGCAAGCTGTCACCCTTATATGTTCAAACCAGAGAACATTAGTCCAAATTTCCATATAGGAGAGCCCCCTGGAAGAGCATGTGGTGGGGAGCTCTCTCACCAACACCATGCCTGTGAATGAACAGCTGGTTATCTTTTACATATTTTCTATCAGGAGGGTAAGTCAGGATGCTTAGATGCTCTCTTCTCTGTCATCTTACGTGGAAGGGATTTTGGTTATGGAAAAGGAAGTGGACAGGAAACCAGCATTTTTTTTAAAAGATTTTATTTATTTATTTATTTGAGAGAGAGAATGAGAGAGAGAGAGAGAGCACAAGAGGGGGGAGCGGGAGAGGGAGAAGCAGACTCCCAGCTGAGCAGGGAGCCCGATGCAGGACTCGATCCCAGGACTCCAGGATCATGACCTGAGCCGAAGGCAGTCGCTTAACCAACTGAGCCACCCAGGCGTCCCCCAGCATTTTTTTTTTTAACAGAGTGAACTCGAATGAAGGATTAGGCATGTGATTCACATGGCAGGGTTCATCTCTATAACCACAGTGCATTTGGGCTAAATGAATACCAGAACGTCCGCGGGGTGGAAAGTGGGACATGGATTCTCAGAACTTAGTAGGTACCACGCCCACAATGTTAACAGTGGGAAACATGGACACTCTTCTAGAATAGAATCAGAGCCCTGATGAGGTTTTCTCCCTTGCTCAGGGTCATGCTGTCAGGTAGGAGGCAGAGCTGGATGCTGGTGCTCAGTCCTGGTCCGGAACCTTCCGCCCGCCGCAGAGGCTCCTCTCCTCTCCTCTGTTGGTGAGACTCAGGTTCCCAGAGGGTTGCTTTGGTGCAGAAGCAAACAAACAAACAGACAGACAGACACACAAATGTGCTGCCATCCCGTCTTCCTGATGACCACACATGAGCCATTCTTCTCTACAATTGAGGAGATGATACATTCCATCATATGGTTCCGAGCATCAGAGGTGAATGCCGGCCATGAAGCCTCCGTCTCTAGCAACCATTACTGCATTCCAAAATTTGGAGACTTAACGGTTTTTACAACAGCTTTCTGAGATATAACCCACACCTGGTACACGTCACCCATACCACGTACAATTCAGCGGTGACACGGTGGTACAACAGTAATATATTTGGAGGTGGGCAGCCATGGCCACAATCGATTTGAGAACATTTTCATCACCCCAAAAAGATACCCTGTACCCACTAGCTATCACTCCCCTTCTCCACACCACCCACCCCCTGGAAGCCCTAGGCAACCGCTTGTCTATTTCTGTTTTCTATAGGTCAGCTTCTGGACATCCTATATAAATGGAATCATATGTGATCTTCAGTCACTGTTATTTTAGTTCCAGTATAGTTAACATACAGCGTTTTATTAGTTTCAGGTGTACAATGTAGTGATTCAACACTTTCTTACAACATGCAGTCCTCATCACAACAGGTGCCCTCCTTCATCCCCATCACCTGTGTCCTCCATCCCTACCCATCTCCCCTCCGATGACCAACAGTGTGTTCTCTATAACGAAGAGTCTGTTTCTTGGTTTGTCTCTCTCTTTTTCTTTGTTTTTTGTTGTTGTTGTTGTTGTTGTTTGTTTGTTTCTTAAATTCCACATATGGGTGAAATAAACTCAAAATGGATTGAAGATCTAAATGTGAGGCCTGAAACCATAAAAATCCTAGAAAGAGAGCACTGGCAGCAATGTCCGACATCAGCCATAGCAACATTTTTCTAGATATGTCTCCAGAGGCAAGAAAAACAAAAGCAAAAATAAACTATTGGGACTTCATCAAAATAAAAAACTTCTGCACAGTGAAGGAAACAATCAACAAAACTAAAAGGCAACCTACTGAATGGGAGAAGATATTTGCAACCGACATATCTGATAAAGGGTCAGTATCCAGAATCTATAAAGAACTTATACAAGTCAAAAGCCCAAAACCAAATAATCCAGTTTAAAAATGGGTGGAAGACATGAGCAGATATTTTTCCAAAGAAGACATCCAGAGGGCCAACAGACACATGAAAAGATGCTCAAAATCACTCATCATCAGGGAAATACAGATCAAAATCACAATGAGACATCGCCTCACACCTGTCAGAATGGCTAAAATCAACAACAAAGAAACAACAGGTGTTGGTGAGGATTCGGAGAGAGGGGACCCCTCATGCCCTGTTGATGGGAATGCAAGCTGGTGCAGCCACTCTGGACAACAGTATGGAGGCCTCTCAAAAAGTTTAAAATAGAATTACTCTACAATCCAGTAATTGCACTATTGGGTATTTACCCCCAAAATACAAAAACACTTAATTTGAAAAGATATATGTACCCTTGCATTGACTGCAGCATTATCAACAATAGTCAAATTATGGAAAGAGCCCAGATGTCCATCGACAGATGAATGGATAAAGAAGATGTGATCCATATATGCAATGGAATATTACTTAGCCATCACAAAGAAAGAGATCTTACCATTTGCAACGTCATGGATGGAGCTGGACAGTATAATGCTAAGTGAAATAAGTCAGTCAGAGAGGAGATTTAAGAATACTTGAGAATGAGTGAAGAAGAAATGTAGGGAGAGCCCTCTCCATTGGTAATTGGTAGCGAGTGAGCCTGAGCAGACAGGGAGAGAGACCAACACAGCTGAAACGGCCCCCCTACGGAGAGTGTGGCTGAGAAATGTAGCCACTGTGAAGTCTGACTTCAAGATTATAATGGTCACTTTAATTTCATTTTAAGTGATGTCCGTGCTAGTCCCACATTTTCATACTGAACAACTTTGAATTAGCGAAAGCCCACAGAACATGGACAGACTGAGGTCATGTCCTCACTCGGAGGTAACTAGAGATTGCCGGGTAACTAGAGATGGCCTGCAGAGCTGGAAGGCACAGGTCCTCTAGGAGAATGTAAACACCTGACCAGCCTGGGACCCTGGGAAACAATGTGGTGGGCGCAGGACATCCCACGGGCAAGAGGTATCCTCTGGACCCTGGAGAAAAGATGAACCCAGCAGACTGGGCATTTGGGAGAAATTCGTTTTTCTCTGTTTCCATAGTAACATTTCCAAACAACTTTCAATTGTTTTTGCTTTATTAGGCAGTATGAATTTCAGCTTCAATATATTTCAGTTAGGTACAAATTATATCATGAAAATGCAACCCTTGTTTGAGTTTTTAAGGTAGATACAGACTCTCTAATTCTTACCAAAGGAAACAAGCTAAAAATAAAACAAAACAAACCAACAAAAAGGCAAGTAATAGTCATGGCCCAAAAAGTGTTTCACTTCGGTATGAACAGATAACAGGAATCCGTCTGGCTTGACTGAAACAGCAATATTTTACATGAAAAGCAGCAGCGAAATAGTGTGCAGCCCAGCAGCCTTGCGAATTGCCCCAGTCGGAAAGTATATAGTTTTCAACATTGCTTTTTCCATCCTAAGATCTCATAGGATAAACCTGAAAATTCCCTACCTCAACATATCAAAGATAATTGAGAAAATAGCATTTTGAGGACCATTTCCAATGTCATTTAATTGTTTTCTGTTACATGTGTAGAATCAGGATGAACTCCTTTTTGTGGAGAAGATAATGAGCATGTTATTCAGTATTATAAATTATTAGCAGGGCCTTCCTACAGTTACCTCAAGACACTTAAGCATCCTGGAATTTATATTCCTCATTTGTAAAATGAGAGAATGGGTCCTGTTATCTTTGGAGGTTTTTCCCAACACGACCAGCACAAGAATAAGGAACGCTGCCCTAGTTCAGCTCTGGGACCTAGGGTCACATCATAGAAGGAGAAAATAAGATAATATAAGACTGCCTTGGCTTTGTGCAAGACGGTTTAATTACTTAGCCACCAAAAATGTCATTGTAGGGTGACATTCCTGCAACTTAGCAGGGATTCCCTGGAAACGGACCCATAACAATAAGCAGTTCCAATGTATTTTGTATTTTGGACATATGTCAAAAAATAAAGGCTTGATGCTTTTATTTTTGTTTTTGTTTTTGTTTTTCCTTTTGGTCCCTATAAACAATGATTATGGGAATACAGCACCAGCTTGGTCAGGAGGAAGATCCAAATAGTTTTCTTAAAATAGTTTAAAGGCTATTATATCAAAGAAAGCTAGGCTGGAGTTGTGTAGCCCCAGACAGAAAACCCAGAACCTCCTAGAAGGTCTTCTAGGATTTTATGGGAGGACAGTATGGGTAAGAAGTCCCCCACAGTAGAGACAGCAACACTGGAGGTGCTGATCTTCAGGATGCTGGGATTCAGGCAGATACTGGAGAATCAGAAGCTAAAACTTTCCAGAACACCCAATGGCAAGGGCACCAGATGTTGACTTCAACCATCAGGACTTTATTCTGAAATGTCCAATTACCCGTGGTTCCATGTTGCCTCAACAAATATGCTTGAGTCCTCCAGGAATCCTACCAGATTCCAGGAAAGATTCTAAGCATTAGTGGTCCAAGATGAAGAAATGGAGAGCCATATTTTTGAGGGACTCTCCAGGAAAGATGGAGCGGAAGGCACATTAATAAATACTTGGACCCCATTGCATTAGGGTCTGGAATATACTCATCAGCCTTCCCCAAGCCTCTGTACCAATGACAAGAAACTTGTGTGTCTCCCTTGGTCTTCTGAGCTTATCTTCTTGTGTTACTTATTCTCCACATCTAAATCACCAGCTTAGTTGAGTGCCTGTCCATCAGACAGGGTGTTCTTTGAAGGCTGGACTTCGGTGTTGTCTACAATACAAGAACAGCATCAAATACAATAAGAGACACTCACCAAACAGTTTCCATTAATTGAATGAGAGCACTGAATACCTTCTAAGGCATTCAAAATGAGGGCATACAGAGGAGACACGATCTGGGGTGGCTCTTTGAAGGACTTGCAGACTCACCAGTGAGGAATGAATCTCCAAGTAGAAGCAGAGGTGGAGAGAAACCGTGTGCACCTGCAGATCCACAAGTGTATGATGCCCACATCTGAGCTGGGACTTGGGACACTGCGTGGCAAGAGGCAGAGTGACAAGGAAGGTCAGAGTCACGTGATAAATGCAGAAAATCATGCTAGGTCATTTCAACTTCAGGATCGAGCAGGTGCCTGCACATTAGGATCGAGTGGTAATCGTTTAATTAAAGTTTTTATAGAGAAGATTGTAGATTCACAGGCAGTTTTAAGAGATAATGCAGGGAGATCCTTTATATTACACTTTTTCAAGTTTCCCCCAATGGTACACTTTTTTCTTCTGGTCTGATCTTTGGCTCTACTCTAACAGGACCCCTTCATCTTAACCACACCAGCTACACTCCACACTTGGTCACACCTGGATTTGCCACACCTATCCCTGTAATCCCTCTGATCTCTCTACTCGAACACCGTCTCCTTTGTGGCCCCTTCGTCACCATTGCTCCCCAACATCACTGTCTGAAGTCTTACAGGTAGATAGGCTTAATACTGAGTAGAGCGAATCTCCCGCTTACGTCTTCCTTGTCAGGCTTGCGTGTGGCTTTCAATATAAAATAGATTGCTTATCTCTGTCTACAAAAGCCCTTACTGGGATTTTTATAGGAATAGAGTTGTCTATAGATCATTCTGGGGAGGAATTTACATCTTCACTACGTTGAATCTTCTGGACAATAAATATATTCTTTAGATGTTCTTTGATTTCTTTCCTTACTATTTTGTGGTTTTCAGCATACAAGTCAGCATGTTTTGTTATATTTACATCTAAGTATTCCTCTCTTTTTTGTGTGATAAGAAATGTGATTATATTTTTTATCTTGGCACCATGAGTTCATTGCTAGTGTATAGAAATGCCATGGGTTTTCTTATGTTTATCTGGTATCCTGCAACTTTGCTGAATTCACTCACTAGTTCTACAAGTATTTTTCTGGAGTTTTTGTGATTTTCTACTTAGACAATCATGCCATCTGCAAATAAAGATACATTTTTCTCACCTTATTGCAGTGAGGAGAATTTCCAGTACTATACTGAGTAAGGGTGATGAGAGTAGACATTGTCATTTTGTTTCCAGTCTTAAGGAGAAGGCTTCAGTCTTTCATATTAAGTGTGATGTTTACTGTAGCATTTTGTAAAGCACTCTTTATCAGGTTGAGGAAATTCCCCCCCAACCCCCTTAGACCTTACTTGCTGACAGTTTTCACTATGAATGGATTTTAGATTTTGTCAAATACTCTTTCTGCATCAGCTGATAGGATCATGTGATTTTTGTTTCTTTCGTTGACCTGGAGGATTCCAGTAACCGTTTCTAATGCTGAGCCAGCCTTACAGGCTTGGAATGAATCCCACTTGGTCATGGTTTGTAATTCTTTTTATACATTGTTGCATTTGATTTGCTAATGTTTTGATTTTTTAAATCTATGTTTATGAGAAACTTTGGTCTGCAGTTTTATATTTTTGTAATGTCTTTATCTTGTGTTGGGATTAGGATAAGGCTGGCCTCATAGAATGAGACAGTGTTTTGTCTACTTTTGCTTTCTGGAAGCAACCCTGCAGAATTCATATCATTTCTTCCTTGAATCTTTGGGAGGATTCACGAGTGAAATGATCTGATGCTAGTGCATTTTTAAAATGTATTAATTATTTATTTAATTTTAATAGATGTAAGCATTTTCCATTTATTCATCTTCATGTGAGTCTTAAGAGCTTGTGTCTTCGATTATACTTGAAGTATGGTGCTCATCACAGTGTCCCTTCATTATGTCTACAAGGTCTCTTATGACAGCCCTCTTTCATTCTGATTTCTGCAATTCATGTCTTTTCTCTTCCTCCTTTATCAGCTGTGCTAGAGATTTGTACACTTTGTTGACATTATTAAAGAACCACCTCTTTGCTTCATTGATTATTCTCTATCATGTTTCTGTTTTAAAATTTACTAATCTCTGCTCTTATTTTTATTATTTCCTTCCTTCTGCTTGCTTTTGGTTTATTTTGTTCTTCTTTTCCTGGTTTCTTGAGGTAAGAACTTTGTTTATTAGTCTGAGACTGTCCTCACTTCTTATGTAAGCATTTAATGCTATAAATTTATGTCAATACTTCCTTTCATCCCACAAATTTTGATATGTGTGGTTTCATTTGCATTCAACTATTTATTTATTTATTTATTTATTTAAGAAAGAGAGAGAGCATGAACGGGAGGGACAGAGAGAGCGGGAGAGAGAGAATCCCAAGCAGATTTCCCGCTGAGTGCGGAGCCCAACTAGGGGCTCGACCTCACAACCCTGAGATCATGACCTGAGCCAAAATCGAAAGTCAGATGCTTAATTGACTGAGCCACCCAGGTGCCCCTCAACTCTATGTATTTTTAATTACTTTTCTTTTTTTTTTAAAGATTTTATTTATTTATTTGACAGAGATAGACACAGCGAGATAGGGAACACAAGCAGGGGGAGTGGGAGAGGGAGAAGCCGGCTTCCCGCCGAGCAGGGAGCCCGATGTGGGGCTCAATTCCAGGACCCCGGGATCATGACCCGAGCCGAAGGCAGACGCTTAACGACTGAGCCACCCAGGCGCCCCTTTAATTACTTTTCATATTTCTGTGACCCATGGATAGTTTAAAAGAGTGTTGTTTAATTTCCACGTCTTTTTTTTATTATGTTATGTTAATCCCCATACATTACATCATTAGTTTTAGATGTAGTGTTCCATGATTCATTGTTTGTGCATAACACCCAGTGCTCCATGCAGAACGTGCCCTCCTCAATACCCATCACCAGGCTAACCCATCCTCCCACCCCCCTCCCCTCTAGAACCCTCAGTTTTTTTCTCAGAGTCCATCATCTCTCATTAATTTCCACATCTTTAGAGATTTTCTTGTCTTTTTGTTTTTTGTTTGTTATTGATTTCTAGTTTGGTCAGAAAACACAAGATGTAGGATACTTTAAGTGGGTTGAGATTTGTTTAATGACTCAAGATATTGTCTGTCTTGATACCCCCTGGAGTGGAGGGGGATGTCTGCCCCGCTGTCATTGTGTGGAGCGTTCTGCAGGTCAGTTAAGTCCTGATTATGTGTTCAACCCCCCTACCTTCTTGCTGGTGACTCTGTCCGTGGCTGAGAGGAAGATGATCGATGCCCCCGCTTTGTTCCCCGGGTGTGAGGCTCTGCTGGTTGGCGTGTGCACGTTCCAACCACTGTCTCCCTGGTAGATTAAAGTCCTACGACATACGTGACGTCTGCCTTATCTCACTTTCTTCTCTGTCAGCCCTGCTTTTCTCAGATTAACGTTCGCAGGGTCTATGTTTTTGTCGAATTACTTTCCAATGACCTCTGTTGCTGAGTTAGGAGTGAGTTTAAGGAGCCTGTAGATGGGTTGTTCTAATGTTTTTGTTCTTGTTGTTTTCTGGTATGATTTAATCTACTCTGCCCTTTAGCTGGTGTATTTAGACCATTTACATTTCAGTTAAGTTTTGATATGATAGTGCTTAGGTCTCGCATTTTATTATCTATTTTCTCTCATTATCATTCCTCACTTTATCTTTCCTTGGTTTCCAATGAGTCACTTAATACTTGCAGGATTCCCTCTTGGTTTATTTATAATGTTTTTGAGCGTATCTCTCCACATAGTGGTCACAGTGGTTGCTCCGGGAATTGTAAGGTATGCACATATCTTATAATATTCTGCTGATATCAAAATTATACCACTTCAAGGAAAGTGTGGACAACTCACCTCTCTTTAGGTCCCTTTACCTTCCCTATTTAAAATATCATTGTCATGGGTATCAGGTGGTGCTTAAATAATCGCTGTGGTTGAGTGAGATAGTCTGGGATAGTCTGTGGGACGCACCTGCATTGCACTCTCTCCACCATGCCCTGCTGCTTCCTGAAGCTCCCCGGGCCGTCCAGGACCACGTCCTCTCTGTTGGAAGAACACCCTTTAGCCATCCTGGAAGACAGGGCTGCTGATTGCTTCAGTTCCCTCCACCTGAGATTGCTCTCCTTTCCCTTTCATTCCTGAAGAATGGTTACTGGACATAGAATCACAGTTGGTGCTTGTTTCCCTCCAGCACCTAACAGAGGATACGTGCCTCTTTCCTCCTCCCCTCCATGGTCTCGACGAGAAATCTGATGCCCTTCCAACCACTGTTCCCTCCAGGTCATGTGCTGGTCCTTTTTGGTTGCTTTCAAGCTTTTAGCACTTCAATTATGAAGTACCTAGGTGTATGTTTCTTTAGATGCTTTCAGTTTGGGATTTGCTCAGCTTTCAGGTTTTAGACGGTTGTTTCTTTTGCTGAATTTGGGAGGTTTTCAGTCACTGTTCCACGCAATAGTCTCCTGGGCCTGCTTCACTTCCTGTCCTTCTGGTATGGATGATGTTATTTCCCTCCCGTCCCTGAGGTTCTCTTCAGATTCCAGTCTGCTGTTGAGTCGGCTTCGATCCTAACGTTCTGCCCTAAGTTCACCGATTCTGCCCCTCTTATCTCCACTCTGCTATGGACCCATCAGGGGAGGCTTTTCTTTTATTTCAGTTACTGCTTGTTTAAGTCCTATAATTTCATTAGAATCTTTTAAATTATTTTTATTTCTTCGCTGATTTTTTAAATTTTTCATTTGTTTATTTTTTGTATTTGTTTCAAGAGTCTCTCTGATAGATTGGCAGGCATTTTTGAAAGCTGCTTTAAAACCTCTGTCAGCTCATTCTAACACCTGACTTGGTTGGCGACACCATCCCCGAAACCCACAATCTCAGAGTCTCTACTGAGGGTCGTTCAGAATAATTTTCGGTACTGAAAAATAGCACTTGAGGTCAGTCTATAGGGGCCAATTGCATGTTTGGCTGAGGGATACGAAGAAATTAGAAGGGTATACATTTAAAAAAGTATCTTCTTAACATTCAAAGTCGTAAAGACATCATCACCTGATGGGTAAATGAGCAATTCACAGGGAAAATCGTGTGCCCACCCCAGTAAGACCTGGGAGCTGTGTTATAATCACCATTCTGAGGGAAAGGGAAGGATGGACCACAGGCAGGAGTTAGCAGGTGGAAATAGAGTGAAGAGTGGCCATTCCGTCTTGAAAGAATGTCCTGGTGGGTCACCAAATACAGAGGCGTCCCCGCTGCATACATGAGGGAGAAGATCCGTAGTGTTTTACAGCCTGCCTGGGAGGACGTGGAAATAGGCGGAAAGACAAACGGGAAGCAAGGCATCTGAAAAGCGTGTGGAAGCCACAGTGCCCGTGAGGGTTGCTCTACCTTCTTTTCTGAGGCAGGGGCAGCAAAGCTGGTTTATCATGTCGGGCGGAGCCGGCCATCAGGTTCGGGAAGTGTACGTGGTATGCGGGGAGAGCCAGCCCCGTGTCCCACGGGAGCAGGGGGACAAGAAGGGAGCAGAGTGCACCCAGTGCTGTCCACACAGCGGGGCCAGGCCCTGCGGCACGTCCAGGGACCCGGAAGGCAGAGGCGGAGCCGGCACCCGCGAGCGCCCCTCTCCTGCCCTCCCAGCTGTGTGCGTCCGGCTCCCGGTGCGCTAGGCCTCAGTTTCCCTGCCTGACACTTCGTCAGCAGCAGAAGCAATCCATCATCTACCGAAGGTTAGACCCAAATGAACGTGAAGGCAACACATGCCCAGTGTGTCCAAACTAAGGAATGAGCATTTTCAGGGAACTCTGCCTTCTGCTAATTTTTTCTGAGTTCCCTAAGGGCTGTCCATTTGGTGTGATTTACGCTGGACGAGGTCAGTAAACCCTAGCGGAGGCCCTGCCGACCTCCCAGGCCTTTCACAGAAGAGCCGTGGTCACAACTGAGGACCATGAAGCCCCGCGGGGCAGTTTCATACTTAAGGCGGCGGCTCTTTCCGCACACGTGTGTTCTAGAGCCCGTCCACCGAGGGGGTTGTGAGCGCCCAGGGATTCCCCACCACATCTCCGCCCCGCTAGACCCCAGACCCGCACTTCCAGAGGCCTCTGGGCACCTGTAGCTCCAAACAGAAGCATCTTCTCCAAACTCGCTCCTCTCTGTTCTGTGTTTTCTTAGTTTTTTTTTTTTTTAATGACTATTGGGCATCCGTTATCACAGGGCCAGAGTATTCATCCATCTCCTGCAGTCAGCTTGCCTGGGACTCGTGTTTCCTGTGCGGGCTGCCTCCTGATCTGACCCTCACACACCAAGCCAGGACCCCATGCCCTAAGTCCCCCCAGGGCCAGTACCAGACAACCAAGAGACCGCCCCTACGGCTCAAAGTGCACTGGAATTATTCAAACTAGCCAATCCCAAATTGTTTATTCTGCCTGCCTTGCTTTTCCTAGGAAACCCCAGTATAGACTCTGGTCTGTGCTCTCCCTCGGCTCCCTCTGGCTGCTCACTGACCCCGGTGCTTCTCCGTGTCCGGAGCACCTACATGGCACAGCATGGAGCTCTCCGTGCTCTCAATGACGCACCTCCTCAATTAAAATCCCATAGGGAGAAATGAGACTCTCTGCCCTTGGGTCCTCCTAGGACAAGGTTGAGGATGGGGCATATCTGAATTTGGAAATGTAATCCAGCCTCGCCCACCATGCCTGTGTGAACTGGCTTGACTCTCACCCACCAGCCTCTCTAAGGCGGTAATAACCCCTCACCCAGGAGGGGAGGTGATGGGAGGGGGTGCACCGTTGAAACACAGAGACCCCACTGTCAGTCACAGAGGACGTCAGTCACTATGACCCGGGGGGTCACAGGAGACATCTGTCTTGTTTACCACTGTGGCCAGGCACCATTTCAGCCACAAGGTCGAAGGGTTACATAGTTACACAGATAAGGGGGTGAGCAGGGAAGCCACCCAGACTCTCCCCGTTGGCAGGAGGTTGGAAAGATTGGGAACCGATTTCATGTTCACGCATCGTCAGCTGTGGGATCTCACAGCTCGGCGACTGTTCTGCGGTGGAATTAACTGTCTTGCTTCCCAGCTCATAAACACAGCAGTGACGTACGACCAGGTTAGACCAGGCTCAGAGTCTCCACGGGGTTTCTGACCCCGAGGGCCGCACCCAGCACAGCCGCCGCCGACTCCTGTGTCCCGACCCCCTCCTCCCCCCGCCGCAGACCCCGTGAGGGGGAAGGCGCCATCCTGGCGTGTGAGCTCCTTGTCGAGTACGCACTGCACACACAACACGGAACTAGTACAATTAGTGTTTCTATGTGTGCTGTGTGCTTGAGTGTGCACACGTGTGGGACGTGTGTGCACGTGCTTGAGTGTAATGTATGATTCTAAGTGTGTGCGGAGTGATACGTGTGCATGTGCGTGTGTGTGTGCACAAGTGTGCATTGTGAAGTGTTTGTGCACAAGTGTGCATGAGTGTGTGTGCATGCGTGTCCAGGAGTGTGCATTGTGATGTGTGCATGCGTGTACAAGCGTGATGTCTGCATACATGTGCGCATGAGCGTGTGTGCATGTGTGTAGAGAAGTGTGCGTTGTGGTGTGTGTGTGCACGAGTGTGTGTGCGTGCGTGGTAATGCATGTCTCCCTGTGGCTCTCAGGAGAGTGGCGTGCTCAGGAACCTGATAGAGGAGGTGGGGCTGGTCCCTGGGGAGCCAGGCCGACCACCTGAGCCATCACAGCTCTTCTCAACGCCATCCTGGCTCCTCGGAAAGGCCATCCTGAAAATGGGTTTTCCCAGAAGGTTCTCCCTCCAAGTGAAGGAACAAGAAGCCTGTGTGCTCCCTCTGTGGCCAGTGAGGGAACCTCTAGCCCACTCGGACACTGACCGCAGCCACAGGGATTCCTAGACACGCCTCCCCCTGGAGATGTGGGGGCCTGCGAATTCTCCGCTCTGCACCAGGCTCTATTTTGTTCTTTATTGGTTGGGTCGAGGTCAAGGCGATTTAGTGGTACTTCCGTGGCTTTCTGGAATCCCACCATCTCCAAGCACCTATCATTTTAAAGGAATAGCTCCCAAAACCTTCTGAATGACATCATTAATCCGCAGACCAAGGGAGCAAGTAAACAGTTGCAGGAAGGTTTCAAGTAAACCAGCAACCCACACCCTTCTTATCTTTTTCTTATAAATACTGCTTGATCTGCCTTGATGCCCGAAGTGGAGTTTATTATGAAGAACGTTGATTTGGACGAAGGGTATTTGTGCACGGTTTTGTATGGTTTCCATGGAAAAAGTGAATAAGACTGTACAGGATTATTGTGGTTTTAAGGCTGGAATGTCGCATCTGCCCTTGTGAATCGCGTGGATGACATATGCCTGGGTGACATTGTTGCTTATGACAGACAGCTTTGATTTTTCACACCTGCACTGGACCTGGGGACCTAGATAACCCACAAAGAACGGGTGCGTTCTGATTTGCCACGTTGGTTTTCTATGATGCATGAATGAGAATACAGCCCGCCAGGATTTCAGACATAGAAGGAAATGCACGGTCTCCTACAGGTGCCACATTCTCGGCACTGGACTGCTGAGACTCCGCCTCACTGTGGGGTCTCGCCTGCAGCTTCCTCTCCCCAGAGACCCCTCTCTGTGCCACCTCCCCAAAGAGGGCCCTGCTCTGGGTCTTCCTACTCACATCTCTTCTCCTGCATCACTTCGGCCCCAGGAAGCTTACCTCCCTTTCTCGGATGTCTGCTCCAGAGTCCGCTTAGAAATAAGGACAGCTCTGCCCCCACTGCATAGAGCAGCTACCCCACCCCAGACCCAGCCCTCCCCAGCCGCTGAAACCTGCTTTTCTCTTCCCTAGAGCCTTTCACCACCACCCCCCAAAAATATAGTTCTCTCCATTTCAAAATTGTCTTTTCTGCCTCTCTGTTTGTTACTGTATCTCTACACACAAGAGTAGCTCGGGACACCTTGTAGGCATTCAGTGAATGTCTCCCCAGTGACTCAATGAGCGTCCCGAGCCTTCTGGACCCCGAGAGCCACAGGTCTTCTGGTCCAGACTGCGACTGTAACTCCCATGCACACTAAAAGTTTAAGAGTGGCATCAGGCTGCTGGATAATGTGAATGCACCACGAGAAGGAATCTGACACCTCTGAAGGCGGTGATGGTTGTGTTCCCGTCCTTGACCACGAACTGTGTCTGTGTCAGAGAAAGCATTACATTGGGTGGGCGTGTGGGACAAACCCAGCGGAGTCATCATTCGGGAAACGGCTGCTCTAAAACCAACTCTTCATGACCATCCCAATGGAAGTCAGTGTTTTAGTAGGTTTTTTTACCCCGTTAAGTTACTGTCCGGTGGTTGACTGCAGTGCTTTTGTGGCCGAAGGAAGCCATCAAGGTAGGACCCGTCACCCTCCATCAACTGCTAAGAAAGGGCCCCCTCTCTAGTTGGGTTACAAGAAGGCTTCATCTGGATCATGCATCTGTCTTCAAACCAACAATACATTACGTGATCTTCAAAATCTCTGCCCTATCTACAGAGCCGGGAAAGTGATCTTCCGAAAATGCAAGTCCTGTCTGAGCTCTTTCTGCACGGCGGGAAACCCTCCTGCGGGCTTCTGTTTCCTTCCCAAGTGGCTTTGAAGAATCTTCGCCAGGACCTGCACGCCACATACGTACAAGCAGGCAGACGTGGGAACGCACAGACGTGGAAGCTGAGCCACGCAGCCGTGCAAAACTGCAGGTATGCGAACCCAAACAAGACGCTGACAAAGCAGTGCTTGCAAGCTTACCCTTTGCAAAGCTCTGAGACAAATTCTCTTCCACTGCGTTGTATTCTCTTGCATCCTCTCTGATATTGAATCTTGTCATGTCCCACTAACTTCTCATGACTCGGTGTGGGTCAACGAGGGCAATTGAAGAATCTACGGGGGAAAGCCCAGACTTCTTAACGTAACTGTACTTTGTTACTGTACTTTGTTACTGTACTTCCTGCCCAGAAAGATTTCTTTCCCCTACACAAACTTCCTCACCCCCTGGGCCTCGGGGTCCAGCCGAGTGCATGGCACGGGGGCCCCTGGCTCCACGTCCTCCACACCGGATTGGCGTGCGTCCCCACGTGGCCTATTTCCATGACCACGAAGCACTTTTTAGATGCCACAGCCAGGGACCCTGCACTTTTCACCCCGGGGCATCGTTACCTGCCGAGATACCCAACACAGAACGAGGGGCCCAGCAACAGGGGCTAACCTTCTTGTGAGGATCGTGACTGTCAGAAGACGGGGCAAGAAATCCTGGGAATGACCCTGCGACCCAGCGTGACTTCATCCGTCAGACATACACGGGCCCGAGCCAGGGTGTTGCTGGTGATCTGGTAGTGGTGTGGAACCAGCCGCTTCACGGTGCTTAGCCCAGCAGGCGGGAAAACACTTTCCAGGGGCTGTCATTCTGTTTTCTTACAGGAGAAGCATTACGGTCTCAGCATGTCATTCCAGGGTCTTACAAAGTCAGGGACTCTTCTCACATATTCAAGGCTCTGGAAGCAACCCATGTTTCCCGAAGGGCCCGCGCACACCGAGGGATCTACGTCAAATGTACATCCTCCACCCTTTTACTTTGATGCTCGCACTTCGAGATCCAAAATAGACATCATCTCCTTTTGACCCGGGACTCCTGAATGAGTGAGCTCACCCTGCCGTGCCTCAGGGGATACCCAGCCGTCCCGCGGTTACTCCCTGATGATGCTGGTGACCATATGCACAAACGTGGGGCGCATGGCAGAGGGAGGGAGCCACCCTCCATGGAGATGGTGACGACCCAGCTGAAACAGACCCCCACAGGAGGAACAGGGAACAAGAACGCAGAGGCGGCCCATTGCATCCTGCCACCTGCAGCCACAGAGACGCAGAGTCCCCTTGGGGAGGATGGGAGGGGCGGCACGGCCCACTCAGCAAGCCGTGAAGGAGCGCCAATGCCCCGCTAGAGCTTGGATTTTATCCTTATCGTGACAGTGATGGTTGTGGGCCCATGTGGCATGGTGTTTACTTAAGGAGGACAACCTGGCCACGTTTACCATATGGAAGGATTTCATTTTAAGGGAAAACACATGGATCCTTTTACCTTATTTCTTCCCATGCTGTCCCTATTTCTGAGCAGAATATGAAAGACATTGCAGTCACTGGTTGGCCATGGTTCATTTTCACTGGAAATGTTAATAATTTGCTGATAATTTTTTCAGTTAGATGAGTGACATGAACCCCTGGGGCTCTTGGGCGTTTGCTTCCGTGATGCACAGGAAGTGTGAGGGCTGGAACCACGACCCCCACATGGCACGCTTTACACATGGACACGACCGGAGGCGACCACAGGTGTCTTCAGCCGCATGATGTCATGATTCCATAAAACTCTTATTCCAGAAGATTCACATGTGAATAACTGTCCATTCCAGAAAGATCTCCCTTCAGTAAGAGTATCAGCTGAAAGCTTCCCCCCAAGACTCGTAGACCCCTTCCCGCTATGCCCACCTGTCCTCAACCATCCTCTCGTGATCACTGACCAACTCTGATGAAACCCCAGCATGAAAGACCCGTCTTAGCCCAGACTACAAAGTCTCGATAAACACCCTGACTTCGCCCTTCTCGTCTGAGGTGGCTGCAAGACTCAGCTGAGGTGGGTTTCCTTTTCCACAATAAAAAATAAACTCAGCTTTGTCTCGCCCACGGCTGTGGTGGTGCTATTTCGGAGAGCCGGCACTCAGCAGGTGCGAACCTCACAGGCTGCTTGTTCCTGGGTGGGGAGATGAGGGGAGCGGGGGTGGGGTCTGAGGTTAGCACCGTCTGAGTCGGTACAGGGGCCGGCCCTGTCTGGGGCCCAGGGGTAATGAGGGAGTGAGGGACATTTCTGCCATTGAGGAGCACAGAGCCTTTTTCGGGAGAAAGCTGTGTCGGCTACACTTGTGATGTCATGGAAGTCACCCAGGACAGAGGACAGTGACCTCTGGGGCTGAGGAGGGAACGGAAGGCCCCACAAAATGCTACCAGCCTCATTTTGCCAAAGAGGGGACAGAGGAGGAAGGAGATAGGTCTGCAGAGTGAAGGCAGGATTTGGGCCGGTCCTGGATGGGGAGGCACATGGCTCCTGTTGGAAATAGTGACCCTGACCCCCAAGCAGGACTTCTGTCCAGGGGAGCCCCTGGTGAGGCTCTCTGGTCTCCGTGGGGCTCTTTTTGGAGGGAATCGCTTCTATCACCTCCAGCGTGTCCCATTCTCCAGAACAATAATCAGAGTTGCCCAAAGAAAGGGTGTGAGGTATGTAGGAGCAAAAATAGACTCTTGCTGGCAAAGTCGGTCACGGAGCGTGTGGGCAGGAATGGCTGAAGCCATGGTCCCTGTCCCACCTGCGGGTTTCCGGGGCGGCGGACTGTCTACAGAGGCCAGGAGACTGCAGACCCCTGAGCTCCTGCTGTCAGGCAGGGCGACCCAGGGAGACCTGGCCCAGCATCCAGGGCTTCTGGAAGAATCCGGGGCCAGTGTGTGGAGCCCTCAGGACAAAGAGGAAGCAGATCTCTTGTTCCTGCAAAGCAGAGATCCACGTGGGGCGAGGGGCAGGGCCTACAGTGGACTCTGTAGCAGGAATCAGTGGCTCAAGCCAGAGGTCACTCAACAGAAACAACGTGGCGGGGGCGGAGTTCCCGAGATGTAAGGAGGTCTTCATAAATTCTGAGAGTGTTAGCCACAATGATGGGGAGCATGGAGAGAAAACAAGCGACTGGCAGCTAAGGCTCGGTGAGGTCTGCCGCAGTGGGGGCTGACGCTCCCCTGTGGGTGTTCGTGCTGCTTGGCCCCTGGCTCAGTTAACAACGTATGACGTGCAGCAGTCATCGGGGCGTCTGCAGAACCACATCCTAAACCAGGCATCACTCGTTCTCTCTGAAGACGTCCGGCTCTGAAAACTCACTAGATCTAAGGCAGCTCATCCCGTATTCTTGTAAGTGATGATGACAATGACAACATTTTTAACTGCATGTATTTGGGACCAAGAAAAGTAAACAGAAAGATGCGCATTAGGATCTCGTAAATTCCCCAGGATATTGCTGTTCCTAGATTCGGAACGGAATAACTCAGGATTTTGTGTTTTTAAAATGTGCTGAAATGTCCTAATAATTCCCAGGTTTTGCAGCTGGAGGCCTGGCGCCAGGGATAAGCCGGCAACACTTTAGTGTTCTGGTTCTGTCTCCTCCTGCATGTAGACACGGTCTCTGCAAGCTGGTGAGAGCCGGGGAAGAGGCGAGCAGGGTGGATAGGCCGCGAGGCATGCCCACGTCTCCTCGAGAACCCAGGAGTGACACACGACTCACAGATTCCACTGACTAGTGGGGGGGTCTGCAGCGGGGAGGCAGACAGATTAGTGGCCACAAAGAGGAAACGTATACTTTCTACACTTTGAATGCTTTTTCCCCCCCTTTTATCTACGATCCCATCAAGGCTGATGGTGATTGAACAGGATGGCATCACTGTTTTTTCCCTCAAATCCATACAATGTTTGAATGAAGAACGAGCCAGCATTTCTGTCTGTGTGGCTGGCTAGCTCTGGGGGTTACGGAGGCCCTTTCACCTATGGATGAAACTAACTCAGAGTAACCCCACGGGATCTGTGCTCCTAACCCAACTTAACAAAAGGGGAAGAGGAGCCTCCCATTGGCTCACACACCAGTGGCGGGAAAACATCTTCGTGCAGAGGAGGGCGGCAGAAGCTACTACGGTTTCTTACAAACATTTCCAACCTAGAGGTTTCTTGGACAAGTTTCTTGTTCCTTGGACAGGGAGCAAGACCAAATAAGCATGCTTTCTTATAGTTTGGATATAAGATTCTGAACTCAGACAGTCTGGGTTCAAAACCTGGTTTTGCTGCATGACTCACGTTCTTTCCGTTTTTATTGTATTTTATTTTATTTTTCCCATAGTCATCTTGTCAATTATGTTTTTATTCCAGTATAATTAACATGCACTGTATATCAGTTTCAGGTGTACAATATAGCGATTCAACAATTCTATACGTTACTCAGTGCTCATCACAACAGGTGTGCTCTTGATCCCCATCGCCTGTTTCCCCCACCGCCCCTACCCAGCTCCCCTCTGGTGACCACCAGTTATGGAAGCAGCCCAAGTGTCCATTGACTGATGAATGGATGAAGAGGATGTGGTATATATATACACAATGGAATATTACTCGGCCATCAAAAAGAGTGAAATCTTGCCATGGGTGGAGCTAGACTGTATTATGCTAAGTGAAATAAGTCGGTCAGAGAAAGACAAATACCATATGACTTCACTCATGTGGAATTAAGAAACAAAACAAACGGACAAAGAAAAAAAGAGACAAGCAAAAAAAATAATGCATTTTCTTTATGCCCCAGTTTCTTCATCTGAGAAATGGGTATGCTTATAATACTGATTGCGTGGTATGTGGAAAGATGTAATATGCCAGGGCAGTACAGGAATGGAAAGGACCATGTGAGGATAAGACACAGGTCATACAAAAACTTACCTCAAGAGACTGTACCTGGGGGCACCTGGGTGGCTCAGTCCTTAAGCGTCTGCCCTCAGCTCAGGTCATGATCCCAGGGTCCGGGGATCGAGCCCCACATCGGGCTCCCTGCTCAGCGGGAAGCCTGCTTCTCCCTCTCCCACTCTCCCTGCTTGTGTTCCCTCTCTCTCTGTGTCTCGCTCTATCAAGTAAATAAATAAAATCTTTTAAAAAAGAGAGAGAGACTGTATCTGGCATTTGACGTTCTCTTAATGCAAAGTATGACATCACTGAGATTATGCACTTTTCTTCTCATCAAGGGTGGTTTCAGAGACTGTGCCAAGGAGAGAACTGTTCAAAGGCAGAGGAAAAGACAGGGTCCACAGTGAGCCCCAGAGTGACCAGAATGGGCCGAGACAGGAGGGCTGACCAGATGTCGGGGTCTAGGGCAGTGTGTGAGGGGTGGATGTGGAGGACTCCATCCTCCTGCATCCACCCGCCCTTCCACGCTGGGCCACCTCCCCCCACCGAATGTCTATGATACATTTCCGTCTCCCCAGTTCACATGAGAGGGGGATTTGGAAGACCCCAGGCGATGGGTCACCGCAGGGAGCCAGGAAGGAAGGAGAAGGACTTGCTTGCATTGACAGATGAAATGGGAAACAAAGACCAGGTCCAGTAGATGGAGAAAAGAAGAGGCGGCCTGAGGAGCGCATGCGCAGCAGAGCCAGGCTTGGTGGCTTTGGTCCCATGGGACCCTCCTGAGTCTCCCTCCAGGAGGACCCGTGCAGGGAGCATGATGGCCAGGGAGGAGGACAGGAATGCTCCTCTCTTCTTTCTCCAGCCCTCCTGTGCCAGTCAGGGCAGATCTTGTGGAAAGATAAAAGGGAATTACAAAAACCCTTTCTCTTTCCACACTTTGTCTTTGTCCCCTCCGTGCCTTGCTTTACGTCTGGATGCTAGTCTACTCCATGGGAGAACTTTGAGTCATTCACATCACATTCTCATTCTGGCTCCAATAAATGCTATTTTTGAGACAATGGACCTCAGTTTTATCACCAATAAAAAGAAATGATGATACCTATATCTTTCTTGGTTATTGGGAAGGATTAATTAAATACGTGTGTGAAACACAGAACTCAGAATATGGCTTTCGTAGCACTTCACAAATGACAGACCCTATTCCTTAATGTAGCGTAAGCCGTAAGGAAGCGCAGTGCCTAATAGTAAGTAGAGCTCAATAAACATCTCTTGCAGAAAAGAAGGAACAAAAGAAGAAATGGTTAAATAAAATGAATAAGGAAGTAGACCTATTTGGTCTTTAAACAGAGACTCAGCCCGAGGATGAGACCATCGGGCAAGGATAGAGCCTTGAATAGGATAAAACGCCGAGAACCTACTTTTCCTGGGAGTGAGGGATGCCAGTGGACAGGACAGGGGTGTGAGTCTGCTCAGCTCCCCGCAGCATACCACCAGATCGTGGGCTTATGTGGCAGGAGTCTCTTGCAGGCTGGGGAAGCCCAGATCAAGGTGCCGACCAGTCTGGTTCCTGGTGAGCGCTCCTTGCCCCACACTGTCCTCCCGTGCCGGGGAGAGAGCGAGAGCTTGCTGGTGACTCTTCTTATATGGACACCAGTCCTGGTGGATGGGACCCCACCTTATGACCTCACTTAGACTTACTCACCCCTAAGACCCCTCCCCAAATACAGTCTCGCTGGGGGGTTAGAGCTTCGACATATTCTGGGCCAGGGGGTCGGTTCTGTGCACCGCCACAAGGTCGTGCAAACTACTCCAGTAAAACACCTCTGTCAAAGCCACCCCATCCTCCGCAAGGCAGAATGCCCAGAAGCGTCTGGTCTATGGTGGGCCGCGGGAGGCAAATAGCTAAAAAGAAAGAGCTCGGGCCTGAGAAGTCTTTATCTAGTTAAACAACATTACAGTACATATTTTCATAAAAGGATTCACAATTCCCAGCATGAGGCTCCAGGAAACTGGTGTCCAAGACTCCCCTTGGGGGCCACACTGACCCTCCCTCCCTCCCAGCACGAATATTTGCAGCCCACAAACCCTGGTGAGGCCGGGGCCGACCCACCCTCGTGCGGAATTTCTCGTCTTCAGAAAATCTATTGGTTTTGATGTAATCATCAAAGGCTAATGGAAAAACATAATATGATTTCATAGCTTAGGGAAAAAGAAAGAACATCTGGAATTAACTTTGAATGTGAGAGATAGTGAGCTCATAGAGAATGCGGCAGAACACTGGGATGCAGCCCCATGGGCAGTTTCCAGTGTCAGAAGCAGAGGACTGACGGCCGGGGGCTCCGCCCAGCCAGGCACAAAGAACGCGTTCTGTGACGACCACCTAGATTTCTGACTTGCGCTGGTTCTTTTCCTGGTGAGAGGGAAGCTGCTGGAGAGCAGAGAAGAGCAGGAGGTGGAATCGGGCACTGAAACGGGTCAGGTGGCGTGAAGGAGAGGAGCTCACACGGTGGTCCCAAGTTCAAGTCCCCAAAGTATGGCAGTCCCCGCCAAGTTTGGGGCTCACGCTGCAGTGTAAGCACCTGCCCAACACAACATGGGGCATTCTCATACAAAAACGATATTTTTATTTGGATGCATTTCTGTTAAAATACAAAGTAAGGGGCTCCTGGGTGGCTGTCAGTTGGGCATCTGCCTTGGGCTCAGGTCATGATCCCGGGGGTCCTGGGATGGAGCCCCGAGTCGGGCTCCCTGTTCAGCAGGGAGTCTGCTTCTCCCTCTCCCTCCCTCTGCTCGTGCTCGCTCTCTCTCTCAAATAAATAAATAAATAAAATCTTTTTAAAAAAATACAAAGTAAAATCAAGGACAATTTTAATAAGAAAACTTACCAAAAAGCACCTAAGCATTAAGAAATAAAAATACATATTACATACACTTAATGCATACTGTATATATTGGCTCTGCTCCATCAACACACCCGCGTTGTTCACCAGTCACCAACGTGCCCTCCGCCCAGGTCCTTGTCATGAAAATCCACGTGTGCGGATGTCACGTGTCACGTATGTGAGGACACGAGGAGTTGGAGAGCAGACACGTGCCTGCCGCATATGGGCCGTAACCACGGTTAATCAGTCTGTGCTCATGTGGCTTCCCCTCAGAATGCCCTAATTTTGTGACCCTGTTTTAAAGGAATACAACTTCAACAGCGCAAAAGCACTTAATTTAGGACAGTTAGCCGCAGTGACAATGTCCCCTTATCCCGGGCTCCTGCGATGACAGGACGGGAGAGGTCCAACCCTGGGTCTGTTCCGGTTTGTGATCCTCGGTGGAGTCAGACGTCTGGGATCAGACGTTTGGCAGCTGTCTGAGGGCCGCCTTCTGGAAGCCCAGATTACCCAAGAGAGCACTGTGGGCTGAGCGCCCGCTCTGTACGTGAGGCTGGAGTCCCCGAAACACAGCGGGGCGGGAGAGAGAGAAAGCATATAAGGAAACACCACGACTGTTGCCTAGCCCACGGCCGAGCTGAGTGCCCGTCCCCATGGGAAGCGCGTCACTGTTTACTGGAAAGAAGGAAGGCAGGCAGGTGCACACGGAGATCCAGTTCCTGAAACGCATATAACTTGAACTCTTGATCTATGAATCTTTTTTTTTCTTTTTTTTATGAAGGGATGTTAGATTTTATCAAATGCTTTTTCTTTTTTTTTTAAATTTTATTTTATTATGTTAGTCACCATACAATACATCATTAGTTTTTGATGTGGTGATCCACGATCCATTGTTTTCATATAACACCCAGTGCTCCATGCAGTACGTGCCCTCCTTAATACCCATCACCGGGCTAACCCATCCCCCACCCCCCTCCCCTCTAGAACCCTGTTTGTTTCTCAGAGTCCATAGTCTCTCATGGTTCATCTCTCCCTCCAACCCCCCCCCCATTTTTCCCTTCCTTCTCCTAATGTCCTCCATGCTATTCCTTATGTTCCACAAATAAGTGAAACCATATGATAATTGACTTTCTCTGCTTGACTTCTTTCACTTAGCATAATCTCTTCCAGTCCCATCCATGTTGATGTAAAAGTTGGGTATTCATCCTTCCTGATGGCTGAGTAATATTCCATTGTATATATGGACCACATCTTCTTTATCCATTCGTCTGTTGAAGGGCATCTCGGCTCTTTCCACAGTTTGGCTATTGCGGACTTTGCTGCTATGAACATTGGGGTGCATATGGCCCTTCTTTTCACTACATCTGTGTCTTTGGGGTAAATACCCAGGAGTGCAATTGCTGGGTCGTAGGGTAGCTCTATTTTTAAATTTTTGAGGAACCTCCACACTGTTTTCCAAAGTGGCTGTACCAACTTGGATTCCCACCAACAGTGTAAGAGGGTTCCCCTTTCTCCACAACCTCTCCAACATTTGTTGTTTCTTTCCCTGTCCATTTTTGCCATTCTAACTGATGTAAGGTGGTATCTCAGTGTGGTTTTGATTTGGATTTCCCTGATGGCTAGTGATGATGAACATTTTTTCATGTGTCTGTTAGCCATTTTATAGACTAACAACAAGCTCAGGGCACGGGTGCCTGGCCAGGTGGGTCTGGATCTCCTGATTCCCAGACCCGGGTCCTCCCAAGACACCCGCAGGGGAAGCCCTTACTGTGTGGGAGGGAAATCTCCCGGGGTTACATTGGCCGCATCTCCTGCATGCAGGGCTCAACCTGGGAGTGTTTGAAGTGGCTTATTTTCACCCCTAATGAAACACTTCTCTTCCTCAAAATAACAAGCTATTGTACTGGCCTCCGTCAACATGTATTATAGGAGATATTTTTTTCTTCTAGAAAATTGATTTTCGAGACCTAAGCAACTGATAAATAAATGAAGTTTTGGAGACAGCTGGCTCATCATTTGAGGGTCGTTTGTAACTTCATCTAACAATAATCCATATGCATGATGTATGTTGATGTATTTTGACAGGAAGATTGTCCACACATCCTGCCCCGTGGAAGCTGCCAGGAGGGGACACTCTGAGGATGTCGGGGGCTTCTGGGTGGTCGGAAGGCACAGAGGTGGGCTCTGGTCCTGTCTGCACACCTTGGCCAAGGACATGACCCCTGGCAGGTGTTTCTAAAACCTAGCAGTGTTTCTAAAATCAGAAAAACATAAAAATAATTCTACCCACCTTTTCAGATTTTGATGAGGGTGTGACAATGAATAGAAAAACACTTTACATTCTCAAATACTCTCTGTAGTATTACCGTGACTACTTCAGCAACAGTGTGGCAGAATTTGGTGGGAGAGATTCAGGATTTGTAAAGACATCATGTGTGCATTCCGCATCTCATCTGAAAACTAAAGTTGCAAAATGACAGATCTGATACTCTCCTTATTGTTGATTGTGATATACTAACCTTATTGTTGATTGTGATACGCTAACCTTATTGTTGATTGTGATACACTAACCTTATTGTTGATTGCTTCCAGCACCTCACAGGATGAAAACACATCCCTCCACGTGCACACACACACACACACACACACACACACACACACACACAGAGCTGACACACTCACTCCTGGGAGGCTTACTGTCAGCCGCTCATGCATTCCCACGCAGACCTCAGCATGCAGTGGATCACATTCATACCTTTTGCCTTTTCCTTCATTTTCAGAAGTTAAAATCTTGACTCTCCATGGAATTTTTTTTTTTTTTTTTGGTATAAAATGTCATGCTCAAAATATCGTTTTCTTTTCCCCAGTAACTGGCTACCTACAGCTTAGAAGCTAACTTCAAATTCATTCCTAACCAGCTTGGTTTCCCTTCCCTTTCATTTCTCAAGTCCCCACGCTCCCTCCTCTGGAACGGAGTCTGAGCGATGTGGGGAGGGTTGCATCTCTGTGGCTCCTCTTTCAAAGCTCTGCTGTTCACGTTTTGCACAGCCTGGGCACAGCGGGGCGCTTGGCCTTCATGTGGCCAGCCTCTTGCAAAGGGTGGAGGAGGGAGACAGGAAGGAAGGAGATCAAGTCTTAGTAGCCTATACCCAAAAGACAAAGCTGGGAGCCCCTTCAAGATGGTGCGGTCTCTCCCCAGGACATAGACACGAAAGCTGATATACGTCGCACCCGGTTCAAGCCAGGACCTCCAACCACCATCTCTACACTCCCGTATGCGACGGTATCCCGCGCTTAACCTGTGTGTCTGCAGCCTTTCTGCTGAGCTCCAAACCACACATCCAAGAGCCTGCCAGAAATCTCCATGGGATGCATGGGTCCCTGAAGAGTAGCTCTTGGGAAACTGGGAGTTCATCACCTTCTCTTGAGCATCCTTAGCCCGCCTGCCACCTGCTTACCCCAGTGCAAAACCATCAGGCAGGCAGCCACACCATGGACAGAGCCCCCGCCTGGAAGGAGCTGTGTCCACTCCGGAGCACAGGGTCCTCGCAAGCCTCCCCACGTGCATTCCCCGGGAGCTGTGCCTTCCTCGAGTGACATGGCCCCAGTCACAAGGAGACAATGCCATGTGATGGGTAAGCACAGGGGCGTCAAAGATCCCACGGCCTCCTAATATCAGACACGGAACTGTTGTCCAGCGATGGGCACTTGGATTGTTCCCAAGGTTCCCCTCTTAGAGACGTCACCCAACCTCAGGGCTACCACGTGCTGGACTCACTGGGGGTGTGTTTGCAAGAGGAAGGGGCCAGTGTAGGGTCCGAGCTCTTCCAAACCTACTGGCTATTTCTACATTGCTCTCTCCACCGCATGCGGGGGCCCTGGAGCCAGCAGGATGGCTGCCCATCGGGATCACCACATGGTCATACTTCCTCCAATCTGCTCTGTGTGCGTCTGGTTCTCAGCATTGGCCATGCTTCCCTGCTCCTCAGAATCTCTCCCATGTTAGCGAGTCATTCAGAATTCTCGTGCACGCAGTTCTTGTTCATATTTTGACAATATATCTACGGGGTTATTTGTTTTCCAGTTAATTTCCTGACCTTATTTCAGTATTTTGGATACGGATCCCTTTATCATATATGATGCAAATATCTTTTCCCAAACTGCTACCTGCTACTCATCTTTCAACTTTCTTTACAGCGTATTCCTCAAACAGGAGTATTCAGATTTGATTTGGACTGATTTTTCCTTCTCTTTCTTTATGAGTTGTGTTTTTCTTATTATTGTCTCAGATAGCCTTTCTTTTTCAAGAGATCATAAAGTACATTTTTACACATTCTATGAGAATATCAGTGTAAGTAAATATATTAATACATCTCTTTACATATTATATTTATTTACACATACACACAATCTTTGCCTTGGTTCTCTGTGTTTTGCTGATACGTGTCAATCTCCAAATTAATCTTATTAGAGCTTCAAAAGAATCTTGACATATAAGTCCGTCTTCCCTGTTCATCTTTGTCATAAACTTCCGGTTCCTTCTCTGAGTCTCTCTGTTCTGAGTGTGACCCCAAATACATGTGTTCTAATTCCTATCGCTCATTTGGAAATGTTTTGGATCCTAGACTGATGCAGGGCTCAGGGACAGGTTTGTGACTTTGACTCCCCGTGGCTGAATGCGCACTTATTCTATAATTGCTCCAATAACAGTTTGTGAATTTTCTCTATGGTGTTTTTGCAAACACTTCGTTACCTTGAGTCTTGGGTTCACCCCTGGTAAGTGTTGCCTCTCCTGCTCCCACATTTTCTCCTGTTTCCAGTGACCCTGACAAGCCTGCTTCCTCCTTCAGTGGTTTCTAGATTGACACCCCTACTAAACTACACTTAATGTCGTTTCTCTACAGCAAGTCAGGACAACGCATTTGCACCTGCCATTTCTACCGTAAACTGAACAAATGTGGATACTCCCAGGATGCTGGGCACATAACAAGCGTTTGATGAGCATTAAAGCTTTTCTCCTAATTCTTAATCTCCATCGGATGAAGACAGCAACAAGTCCGAAGACATTTTCATATTACTTTTTATCTACGTACACTCTTCCTGCTTAGAATCACTTCTTAAGAAAGCAGGTAACCTGTTTTATCCACTGACGTGTCCCCAAGGCCTGGAACAAAGTCCGGCTCAGAATGAGCATTCAGCAGATGAACGTGAAATAAAGGAGATAATGAATTAAAACACATAGTAACAGAGAAGGTCATGTTTCCCTGAATAGTCATCAAACGCAATTTGCATGTGACCAACTGACTTTAATCCAACCTCTTTAGGCTCTATTATGGTTCGCCGGATTGTTTTGAGGCATATTTTCTTTCAACCTTAATCATCCATCCCACCCATTAAAGATCTGCATCTTACACCTGTCTTCCATGAAGGTCTGCCTCTTAGTTCATGTTCATTATCTCTCCCCGGACCTTCCACTGTCCATCCTGTGTGCGACCCTGAACTGTCTCATCCCCTCTGCTCCCCGGGTTGGCCCAGAAGCCCTCGGGCTGTGTCTCCCGGTATCTCTGAGCCCCCCGCTCTGGGAGTGATGTTCCGATTATAATATCTGGCACTTCATTGCCCAGTATTTGCTGAATGGACGTGTGAGCCAGTGAGTGAATACCGCCGACATTTCTCTCCATGCTTGGCTGCTGAATGCACCCTGTCTTCTCTCAGAACCACTCGGGAGTGGGGGGCAGCTTCCAGACCCTCTATTCAGCACCCGCCACAGACACCGAGACCCGCCCCACTGGCCTGCGAGTCCCCGCAGACTTGAAAACCCATTCCTTGTCTTGAAAACCCATTCAGCTACGGCAGCCCCCGGCAAACTACAGATGATCCAGAAATATTTAACCCAGTGCTTCTGCGAGATCACAGGTTTGAAAGGAATTCCAGAAACAGTGTGTGGGTCTGTTTTCAAGGCGGAGGCATCGGTCAGTCTTTTTAGGGGCCATAGAGGGAGCAAGGAAGACGTCTTGGAGGATCCTGGACAGAGAGCGTGGCTGGTGGTGGGAAATTAATCCTTGTCCCTGGGAAAGCCCGCCGAGGCCCGCGTGCATCCGGGGGGCAGCTGGACACCTGAGCCGAGGCCAGGGACTCTGCATTTATGTTCCTGTTCCATCTGTGTGCATCGTGAATGCACACTTCTGGGGTGGGTGGGGGAGACAAACATATTATGGTCGCTAAGTAACTTTAAGCTTGGAAATAGTTGTCCATTCGTATTCAGAGCTTAAACGTGCCAGCCACGTGCTGTCTTGTCCCCCTTCCGGTAGGAATCACTCTCCCCGAAATACAGCCGCAAAAGCATTCTTATTTATGTCTGATTTGTAATCCTCATGCGGATTTGAAATGATTTCCCAACCCCTGTCAAGGATATTTTTTCCTTTTATTTTAAAATAGTTATTAAAATGAAAACTATCTTTTCATTGTGGATGTTGGTCATTAGCTAGTAAATATACAAGCGAATGAGATGATACTCGTCATGATCAAAATACTTTTACAGAAAACGTATAAATATCACCACAGTAAGTCCGTTTATGGTAGAAGTGTCTTTGATCATATTTTTAGCACAAAGAAGGAAACATTTAACAACTGAATCTTGAATACACCGAGACATTTTGCAAGAGATTTGATGATTTACAGAGTTTTTTTCCCACCAAATTTGCAACAACAAAATAAATGTGGATGAACTTCAGAAGCCTGAGGCAACACGACTGGTCCGTGAGAAATCTGCGCGCACCCGAGGCCGGCCGCCCATGTGCACATCCTGGCCGCGCTGTATTTGGGGGTTCAAACGCTTCCATGTGGGACAGCGTGGGGCCTCCGCCAGCATAGACGGGACAGGCACCTTTTCCCACTTAAAATGCTCCCGGCGGCGGAGACACATTCTAGAGCTGAATTATTTCACATGGACAAGGAAAAGATGTGTCTTGAAAGAAAAAATGCTGGGGTGGTTTTTCTTCTGTCTTCTGACAGGACCTTTCTTGTGTTTAGGTAGGTAGCCTGCGTGCTCAGGGAGCACATCCGCTCCTTCTGGGGTCCTCAGGCCGATGACCCTGAATACACGTCATCCGACCCCACCAGAAAGCTTGGGGAAGAGCCTGCCGACCCACTGAGGCCCTCCTGACATCCCTCCTCCTCCCTCCCTCCCCCGTCCCCTCCCCTTCTCTCCTCCTCCTCCCCACCCCCCCCTCCCCTCCCCCCCCTCCTCCTCAGTCTTCTCCTTCCTCCCTCCCCCTCCCCCTTCCCTCCCTCCCTCCATCGTCCCCCCTCCCTTCCCCATTCTCCCCTCCCTCCCCCTCCTCCCCACCCCTTCCCTCTCCTTTTTTTTTTTCACAGATTTTATTTATTTATTTGACAGAGAGAGACACAGCGAGAGGGGGAATACAAGCAGGGGGAGTGGGAGAGAGAGAAGCAGGCTTCCCGCCGAGCAGGGAGCCCGCTGCGGGGCTCGATCCCAGGACCCCGGGACCATGACCTGAGCAGAAGGCAGACACTTAACGACTGAGCCACCCAGGCGCCCCAACCTCTTCCCTCTCCTTTTCCCCTTTCCTCCTCTTCTTGTCCTTCCTCCTCCTCCCCTTCCTTTCTCTCCTCTTCCTCTCTCTTTCTCCACATCTGTCATGCAGATATAAGACTGAATGTACAGACAATGGAGAGACCATATATAAAAATAGACCTCTGACCCACAGTCTGCAGCAACCAACCCAGGGTCCCACCCCTTCCTTAGGCTCACCAGGCCGGGGTCCCACCCTGTCTCTAGGCTCACCAGCCCAGGAAGCCACCCTGTCATCTCTAAGTCAGACTTTCAGGAAATCTGTCTGGAGTGACAGTTCAGGAATCTAAACAATAATTGTTACCCCTGTAATAATCAACCCAAACAACCAGGACTTGATGAGTAGCTGACAGCTTCTAAAATTTGTCCTGGCTTCCAATTTAGGACCAGTCAGAGGAAGACAAATATGCTCCCCACTTCTGGTGACACCCCAGCTTCCCCAGACCTGCCGCCTCCCCCAGGGCCCCCGAGCATCCCCTTCTCTCCTCCGTAAAGCTCTCCCCATCCTCTGCCTGTCCTTGAGTCTTTGTGAGACACAGCAACTGGGGCTGTCTATCTTGCCATAGCCTTTCCTATTCTCATTTGAGAATGGCAGGATATCTGGTTGACTAGAAGTGATTACTAATCATTTAGAGGTGCCTCATGGCCAGCAGGACTCAAGCCTTGCGGTGTGGCTCCTAAATCGAGCCCAGCCCTGCCTCACTGTCTGCCCCGTGCACTGACCAGCAACCGTGGGCTGCTGGGTGGAATCCAGGAGCAGCAAGGGACCCCTCCCCAGAACCCAATGGGCCAAGTGAGCTGTCCCAGGAAATTAGAGGGCTGTTTTCTGCTGCTACCGAGTCCTTCCGCCACCAGCACTGTTGGGTTCCTCGTGGCGGGCAACTTAAATGAACCTCTAGCAGGAGCAAGACAGAGAGGTTTCTCCTGGCCTCCAAAACCCAGTGAGACTCCAGGGCCCCCCTCAGGCCAGAAAGTGAGTGTGTGCATGGGGAGACAGACACTGCTAATGTGAAACCAGCAGAAGGAGCATGTCTATAAGGAGGCTGCATATGTGGTTATCCTAAGAGGTGGGCTGCCCATCCTCTGCAGGCGTGAGGTCCGGACACCAGATGCTCCACGCACTGCCCGGGATTAGCCAGCTGAAGACACGCTCCGCTTGGGCGACACCCAGAGATGGGACTCGTGCAGTAAAGGACATGCTGAAAAATCCCAGGATCTAGAGATCTGAGGAAATGTCTCCTGCTCTGAAGAAATGAACAAAAGATAGCCTCTCTTCTTCTGGAAGTGGTCTTGCATGGACTTGAGCTCTAACGCTGTTATGACTGTTTAATTCCTAGCCTCCGAGTGAAGCCAGCAGAGGGGAGGCACAGCCCGCAGCCTAGCAGAAGGACAGCAAGGGGACCAAGGACTCCACCCCTGCCCGGGGGACGCCAGCTTGCCCGAAACAACAATGCTCATCCCTATTAATCCAGCTTGATTTGGACCTCCAATTCCTTGCAGCTCAAATATCCTAAACGTTCACACTCTCAAGCCCCTACTTAGTTCATATTTTGTTTTCTCGGCAAGCTTTGGGCTTTCTGAGGACCATTTCGTTTATGTATTTATATTCTGCCCATTGTCAAGCCGTGTCACTAAGACTCAGTTAAGGACTGCTTCAATCACTAGGCCGCCACATGTTTGCTGTTGCACAAATGAATGTAGTAAATTTGTAGAACCTAATGTCCTAGTCCATTTGGGCACTGCAAGAGCAAACACTGGCTCCTCACAGTTCCAGAGGCTAGGTGTCTTAGCTCAGGCTGGCAGCACGCTCAGGTTCTGGTGAGGGCGGCCGACGCCTCCTTTGGGCTGTGTCCTCACTTGGTGGAAGGGACGTGGCAGCTCTCTGGGGCCGTCCAGGAAGGGGCTAATGTCATTCATAAAGTCTCCACCCTCACGACTGAGGCACCTCACACTGCCACGCTGGGCATCAGAATTTCAACATATAAATTTGGGAAGGTGGGGGGACATGCACATTCCAACTGTAGCACTTGCTATTAGTAAACTTAATTTTATGAAGTGCTTTCATGACCTTCAGAGCAGGAGTCCTCTGCTTTTCTGACCATGGCAGTCCAGCCCATCCATGAGGCTGGACATGGCGCCCACCCAGTGATGGTGTGTGACAGGGATACCAGGCCCCGGCAAGGCACGCATGGTCCCACAGCACCACTCACTGTGGTCTCTGTGAGCCTTACGAGGCTGGGCGCATGCTTCAAAGTCAGACAGCGACAAAGTGAAAGGATGGGGATCAAAATGCAGGAGCGTGATCCCAGAGCACACCCCACAGCGGATGGGAGACCATCCTGGTGAGCACATGTCACCCCAGATCAACCAAGTCGTTTGAAGTCAAGCTTGAAATAAGAATGTTTTTCTAAAAGCTAGTTTCACTGTATTTTTATTATTTGCCTTAAATAAAATCGAGATCTTGGTGCTTGTTGCTGCTGGATGTCACTGCTTCTCGCCCTTCGTGTCTGATACATGGAGGCGATATGTGCGTGTCTAGTATGTGTTAGGTGCACGTATCTATAGATACTTCCATATGGAGGTATCCCTACCTAGAGTAGACTACACGTGAGTTTATGCTGATGTCTTTAACTCAGATTTATGACCACATGGGTCATTCCAGCCCCCTCTGCCTGCTTGCCTGTAGATGCCCACGCCAGCCCTGAGAACCTGGCCTCTCCATCTACACCCACTCTCCGCTTACCCGACTCATCACACCCTTGTGCTTTCAGCATTGCTCACCTGCACCCCTGCAGCTAAAGTAGTTACCGGTAGGAGTACTGCCCTGCTTACCATTTATGTGGCCATTGGTGATGGACCCATTCATTTCCAAAGCTGCTTGGGTCAGCATCTTCCCATCCTGCCCCGTCCACACACAGACCAGCTTCACCAACGTGACTTCATGCCTTTTACACATTTGTGTCAGGTTCAGTTTTCTTGTCACAGTCATGTTTTTTCATGGGATCTCCTGACTTCCAACTTTTCCTTCCTTCCTTCTTTACTTCTTCCTCCTTCCTTCCTCCTTCCTCCTTCCTTCTACCCTTCCTTCCTCCCTTCCTCCCTCCTTTCCTTCCTTCCTTCCTTCCCTTCCTTCCTCCCTTCCTCCCTCCTTTCCTTCCTTCCTTCCTTCCTCCCTCCCTCCTTCCTCCTTCCTTCCTTCTTTCCATCCTTCCTTCCATCCTTCCTTCCTTCCTTCCTTTTTCTCTTTTTTTAATGTATATGTCTTAATGTTCACTCTGCTGTGAAGTTCTGGGTTTTGACAGGTCTGCGATGTCAGGGATTGAGCATTACAATATCACACAGAACAGTTTCACTGCCCTAAAAATGCCCTGTGCTTCGTCCATTCAAAACCCACTCCCTGAACCCCTGCCAACCACTGATCTTCTCACTGTCCCTACAGGCTTGTCTTTTCCAGAGTGTCATGTCAGAGTCACATGGTATGTGGCCTTTTCACATGGACTTCTTTCATTTACTAATATATATCTAAGGTTTATCTGTGTCTTTTCATGGCGTGATAGCTCATTTCTTTCTACTGCTGAGCAGTGTTCTGTTGTACGATGTTCTGGGGACTCATCCAGTTCTTGAAGAACATCTCAGTGACTTCTAATGCATGGACTCTTAGAGGTTTTCATTTGAACTCTAAGTCAGTGAACAAAGCAGCTGTAAACATGAGGGTGCAGCTTTCTGTGTGGACAGAAGCTTACAACTCATTTGGGTAAATCTCTGGGAGTGTGATTGCTGGATCAGATGGTAAGAATGACGTTGAGCTTTGATTAAATGACCAAGCTGCCTTCCAAGTGTCTGTGCCATTTTGCATCTCCCCCTGAGCCATGAATAGATGATTGTTGTTGCCCTGCGGCCTCATCAGCAATCAATAGGATCGGGGTTTTTTGGGGGGGGTGTGTTTATTTTTATTTTAGCCCTTTTAATAGTTTTGTAGTGGTGTCTCATCGCTGCTTAGTGATGCAACTCCCAATGACAGACAGCACTGCAAGTCTTCTTATCCACTTGCTTCCCATCTGCGTGTCTTCACAGGTGAGAAGTCAGTGCAGACTTTCACCCATTTTTTTAAATATTCTTTTTTGTGTGTCCTTATTGCTTAGTTTTAAGAGTTGAGGTATATTTTGGATACAATTCTTTCATCTGGTGTATGTATTGTAATTTTTTTTCTAATTCTGTCACTTGCTTTTATTCTCTTGACACTGTCCATTTCAGAGCCAAAGTCTTTAATTTTAATAAAGTTCAACTTTGTAACTTTTACTTTCATGGGTTGTACTATCGGTGCTTTGTCTAAATCTCACTGCCAAACTCAGATGCCACCCAGATTTTCTTCATGGACTCTTAGAGGTTTTCATTTGAACTCTAAGTCAGTGATCAATTCTGAGTTAATTTTGCAAAAGTTGTAAGGTGTGTGCCTAGATTTGCTTTTTTTTTCCATACAGATCTCCAGCTGTTCCGGCAATACTTATTTAAAAGTCTGTACTTCCTCCTGAATTGCCTTTGTCCTTCTTTCAAATATCAATTTACTGTGTTTGCATGGAGCTATTTTTGAGCTCTTTGTTCTGTTGTGTTAATCCGTGTATTAATTCTTTCACCAGCACCATGTTGTCTTAATTAGTATGGCCTTATACTAATTATTGTCTTAATAATATAGCCTTATAATAAGTCTTAAAAGAGTGTCATGTGAGTTGTAAAACTGCATTCTTTTTCTTCAGGATAGTATTGGATATTCTGGGTCTGTGCCTTTTCATACAAAGTTTAAAATCACTCTGTGATTTTAAATATCTGCAAAACAGATCTATGACATTTCCATTGAGATTACACTGAATCTATAGATTACTGTGGAGGAACTGGCATCTTAACAGCGTCAACTCTTCCAACCATGAACATAGAGCATCCCTCGCTTATTTATGTCTTCTCTGACTGTTTTCATCAGGTTTTGCTTTGCTGCATATAATTTCTGTACATATTCTGTTAGACTCACACTTACGTATTTCATTATTTGGTGCTATTGTAAGTGGTATTCTGTTTTTAATTCAATTCTAGTATTTAGAAAAGCAATTGTGTTTTGGATGTTAACATTGTTTTCTGCATACATGCCACACTTGCTTATTAACTCCAGAATATTTTGTCAATTCTTTTGTATTTTCTGCACTGATAGTCATGTCATCTGTGAAAAAGAAGAATATTTCATTTCAATCTGTGAGTTTTTGATTATTTTTCTTATCTTATTGCTCTATCTAATACCTCTAGTATGATATTGCAAGAGAGTGTAGCAATGGGACATCCTTGTCTTTCTCTCAATCTTAAGGGTTGAGTGATCTGTTTCTCACAATGAAGTACAGCGTTAGCTATAGGATTTTTGTAGATGTCCTTTATCAAGTTGAGCAAGTCCACTATTTTGAGTTTGCTGAGATTTGCTATGCAAATATTATAAGTGGTTGTTGGATTAAGTCAAATGTTTTTAATGCATCAATTAATATGATCATATGATTTTTCTTTTTTATCTTGTTGACACAGTGGATTACAGCAACTGGTTTTTGAATATTGAATCAGCATTGTAAATCTGGAATACGTGCCATTTGGTCATGGTGTATAATTCTTTTTATACCTTTCTGGATTTAATTTGCTCACATCTGTGCAAAAAAAGATATCGATCTGTAATTTTCTTTTCTTTTATGTCTTTATCTGGTTTTGTTATGAGGGTTGTGATGGGCTCACAGTGTGAGTTTGGAAGTATTCCTTCTGCTTTTCTTTCCTAGAAGAGACTGTAGAGTATTGCTTTTTCTTCCTTAAGTGACTGGTAGAATTCACCAGTGAAAACATCTGGGTTGCTACTTTTCTTAAGGTTACTAATTATGGATTCAATTTCTTTAGTAGATATAGCCCCGTTCAGATTATCTATATTTCCTTTTCCAAATTTTGGTATTTTGCCTTTCAAAGAATCAGCTCATTTCATCTAAGGTATCAACTGTGAGCATAGAGTTGCCCATAATATCTCTTTGATACACTTCTGATGTCTATGGAATTAGCAGTGACAACCCTCTTCCATTTCTGATATTAGCAATATGTGCTTTCTTTCATGTTTTCTTGGCTGGTATGCTTAGAGGTTTATGAATGTCACTGATCTTCCAAAGAACTATGATTTTCTGATATTCTCAATTGATTTCTTGTTTACAATTTCATTGATTTCTGCTCTTTTATTATTCTCTTAACCTGCTTTCTTTGAGGTTGAAATTGCTATTTTTTCTCTGGTTTCCTAAAGTGGAAACTTAGATCATTGATTGTAAAAATTTCTTAGTTTCAAATACATACATTTAAAGCTATAAATTTCCCTCTAAACACTGCTTTCACTGCATCCTATCAAATCTGTTAAGTTGCATTTTCACTGTCATTTAGGTAAAGAAAAAAAAGGAAAAGAAAATGTATTGGTCTTGAGACTACTTTGTTGACCTATGTAATTAGAAGTGCATCATTTAATTTCCAAATATTCAGATATTTTCCAGTTTTCTGTTACTGATTTCTAGTTTCATTCCATTGTAGTCTGAGAGTATACTTTGCTGTATTTCTACATTTCACCTGTGTTGAGGTGTGTTTTATGACTCAGATGTGGTCTGCCCAGGTGAATGTACCATGTAAGCTTGAGAAGAATATGCATTCTACTCTTGTTGGATGGAGTAGTCTAGAAACATCCATCAGATGTTATTATTCTGAGTTTTTGTGCCACATTTCCAACACTCGGTGTGTCAAGGATTGTGCATCTTCTTGGAGAATTTGTCCTTTGGTCATTGTGTGGTGCTCTCTTTAGCTCTGATCATCTTCCGTGTCTTGAGTGAAGAGAAAGTGTTCTGCAATCTTATGATAAATCTCAGTCTTTGGTGTGTCCCCATCCTTGGGCTGTGACCATCACCCATCAGGTGAGACAGGGAGGCTAGAGGGGGAAGGAGGCATGAGTAGGAGACAGTCTCTGGTCGAGTCTTTTCCCCTGGAGGATAGTCCTTGGTTATAGCACACTCTGGGCATATTTCATCACAGTTACTTTACACCTCCTCCTGCCAGATCCAGGAGAATATTTTTCTTGGCTCTTCACCATGAGAACCTGGTGTGGCTCTAGGAAGGGACATTCATGAAAACGCAGGGACCCCCCCAGAATGCTGTCTCACCATCATAAGAGTTCACATTCAGACTCTGGCAATTCGACAAAATTACCATCTATGTGTTGGTGTGGGTGTCCGGGTAAGCAGGTTTGGGTGTAGCCCTCTGTGTTCACCAGTCTTTCCAGATTTCAGGATGGATTCTCTGTGTGGTCCAAATTCTCTGGCTGGTTCAACAAAGTCATTGATTTGTGGTCTGCTCAGCTTCTGCTTGTGTAGGGCTGAGGGCCCTTTCTAAGCCCTTTGTGTGCCAGAGCTGAAGCCCCATGAGGAACTTGGCAACACTTGGTTTCCCACTCATCCTCACAGGACACGGCGCCATAACAAAGAGCCTCATTAACCATTTTGCCCTGAATCATCATTCTCCATTTGTGGCTTAGTGATTGTTGTCTTAACATCAGAGAGACGAAGCATTCTAGTCGATTAGAAGCCAAGGTAAACATGCCATGAAAAGAAAACAATAAAAATCATCTTTCTCAATACTTTCTAAAATTAGATATCCCTAAAATATCTAATTCTAACATGAAAATGAAATGCACGGTTTGCTTGTGTTTAAGTGGAATGAAATCTTCCTTGTAGTCCTCCATGTTCCCAGCACAGAAACCACATTCCAACTGCTCTTCATTGAATAAATCCTAAAACCATTTTTAAAAAATTGATTATTTTTCCATGGTCAATATAACAACAGCAACAACAACAACACCAAAAAAAAAAAAAAAAACATGTACAGGGAAGAAAGAAATCTGAGAAAAAGGGTTAGAATTGCTTTTCCCACCATTTGGGTTTTTCACATTGAAGAAAAGACAATAGGTCGCTGAGGAAAAAAAAATGCTGTCAGTAATAAAGCCACTGAAAAACCCAGTAAAATCATGCATGAAGCAACCCAAACTGTGTCGTATATATAAGACTAGATGGTGAGACCATGTCAGGATGTTGTCTGAGGGATGTGCTCATAAACGTATGTTTGTATCTTACACAGTCTCTAAACCAGGAGACCTTATAAGATCACAGTGAACAAACTCACACAGGGAAAATGCTCAATTACCATTTCACACATTAGAATTGTGAAGAAATACGAGAATTATGGAATCTAACTGGGAAGATAAAATCTGTTCAGTCAAAAGATACACTCCTTCGATTTCCTTCTTTGAATTTCAGTTTCTAGACATACAAGATAAAAAGTCACAGCTACATGGTTTTCAAACGCATTTGTAATTTTAACATGCATGCTTCTGTCGTTAACATTCCCCAGTTATACATTATAAGTGGTGAAGAGGCATGAAGCAAAGAAAACTCAGTGTTCAGTAGGAAAGCAAGGGGACTTGGGGTAGAACAGGAATGAATGCAGCATCTTTGGACAACGTTTGAGTATGAACCTGTTTAGTAAAATATGAACAGGCAGGTGTCCTGTAGCCCGGCAATTCTACTTCTAGAGGGGACGTGCCCAGAAGAAAGACATGCACACCTGTGTCAGAAAACATGTAATCAGTGGTAACTGAAGGGCATTCCTACGAGCCCAGTCCCGAATCAACCCCATTGTCTATAGACATTTGTAAGATGGATACGTGGTACACGTACATGAAAACCAAAGTCACTTCCACGCGGGGTAATTCAGATGAGATTCAGATGCAGAAAATTAACTGAAAGGAACCAGACCTAGAAGAATGCATCCTGTGTCGCTCAAGTGAAACAGAGTTTGAAGATAAGCAGAGCCACACGCCGGCGGAAGAACTTGGGAGGCGGGCAGCTAGGACCGCGTAGCCGTGGACTGTGGAGTGCGCGTGTCTCTGGGACCGTATGTTGATCGGCACCTTCAGGGTTATTTTCTGTCGGCCTTGTCGTTTTACTTGTCAGTCTGTGGATTTCACTTCGCAACAAAGTTTTGTCGTTGTTTTTAAGGAAATTGGTTAAACATGTCACAGGGAACATAGTGTATTGTAGTCACAGCATTAAGGAAGGCAGAATGCAGAATCTTGGCAAGGCGTGTGTGGGTCCTGCAGCTCGGCACGCTGCGAGAGAATGTACTCGAAACAAGGGAGACGTTCCCCACCATGTAGCCCTGCTTATGCAAAAGGAAGAGAAAGGAGATTGGTTTCCACAAAGTGTGATGTGGGTACTCTGATATTCATTTCTAAGCTTGAGTTTCACATCGTGTCTACAGTAACACGAATGTGAGGTCAATAAATGTATAGGAATGCGGTGTCTGTAATTACACCACGTGGTAAAACTGACTTACCGAAGTGACACTTTCACGCACAAGTGGGAAAACCCTCACTCATCTTAAAAATACAAACAGCGAAGAAAAGTCTCCATATTTTGTTATCATCTGTATATCTGATTTCTTCTTCAGATGATTTGGGATGTCTGTCAAGATTGTGAGCTGTGTGCCCACTTTGGAGCTGGGGTCCCGCACCGTCAGAGAACGGCGGACACAGGAGGGTCCAAACTCTGGTGTGTGAAGGGCAGGGCAGGGGTCCAAAGCCAGAGGAGCCGACGTGGCGTCCGGGGAGAGCGACTTCGGGTGCAGCCGGGACACTGCCGATGTCTCCTGGACGCTTTGGAGCAGACATTTTGATTTTGCCTAAAACCAATAAATCAATAAAATATTTATAAACACCAGTTTATATTATTATTCCAGTTCTGGAATAAGCCGTCAAGTCATGTAAACAAGAGACGGCTGCATCCCCGGCAGCCCCGCCCTGCTCTCTGCACCCCCACTACTGTCCAGGCTGCCCAGGGAGGAGGGCCGGGGGCTCACAGATGGGCAGGGGCAGCGGGCCAGCTCAGGTCCACGGTCCGCACATGGGTCTGGTCTGAGACCAGGAAGGCTCTATGGGGTGTGAAATTCACCCTGTGGGCACATTTCCTCTTGCACAGAGACCCTTTCTCCAAGGATCTCATAATAGGCACTGTTTTGTAATTCTGTATGACAACTTTGCATGTGACAGTAACTTGTGAATGTCTGGCTGCCACACCATGCAACCCTCCCAACCACCTCTGAAAGGCCTGCGGTCTAGCATCCGTGGGACATGCTAATTTGCACTGTGGGTGCTTCCCTGTTCCATCTCTGGCCCTGGAGGCCGCCAAGCTGCTGGTCTCTGCTTATACCCTCTGTGCTCCTTTGATTTTTTTTTTTTTTTGCTTTATTCACTTAAACGAAAAAGTACTTGAAGCCAATAGAACAACTTGTTTCCCATGTGCTGATCACCTGCCTGCATCGGCCCTGCCATAGGATAGTTTGTATTTTCCATAAGCAAAATAACGGGCATTGTTCAAACTGCGTTCTTTATGGGAAAACGAGAAGCAGCGTCACTGTGAGTTTTCCCTCGGTGCTGTGTCCTTGGTGATGTTGCTGGTAATCCTCCTCTGAAAACAGGGTATCCTATTCTTCCCTGGAGTTATCCACTTACCCATAAATTCTCCCAGAGGCCATTCTTTTTAATGTGTGAGTCGGGGGACTCCAGAAATAAAAGTAATCGAGCGGCATCAATGTGGTGATGCTGTTTGTCCATCTCAATTGAGGTAATGCTCTATGAGGTGTGAAAGGGCGACTGCGTGCCCCGTTCTTTTCCCCGAAGGATCAGGGAGCTCCCTCAAAGGACTGGAACTCTGTCGAGGTCGGAATGTCCACAAACAACCTCTCGTAGGAATTCTGCATACGGTCCAACCAAAAATATGACAGGCATCCAAGCCGTGGTCCATTATTCATTTATACAACAGAAAGTAACAGAGAGATTTCTGGCTGTCAGGCATTGCACTCATGGTTGGGACCATAAAAATACATACGATGTGTCATCAGCATTATGGTCCCAAGCCGAGAGCACGTGTAAGCAAACAGCTGCAATCAAGTATCACAAAGTGAGCGATATAATTCAGTACAGGGTCAAAATCAATTCTTCCCTGGACTGTCAGAAAATACTTTAGAGAGAGTGTTACCCCAAAACTTAGTTTAACTGCCCAGTATGAGTCTCACAGTTGTGACACGGCAGGGTGACCACAGGACAGGTGTGGCCAGAGGCTCTGGGGGGAACTAAGGCGGTGATCTTGGGAACTGAGATAATCAGACGTGGTCAAAGCTGGGACCCCGGTCTCTGTTGCCGTGGGTGACCAGGCTGCAGGGACAGGCGGGGCTCTGGTCACGGGACCCTCTCTGACATGTGAAGGAGTCTGACTTGGTCCCGAGGCAGGTGTTGATCCCCCTGGGCTGCTGGGGCTTGCTGCCTCTGGGACCCCGTGGTCAGCCAGGGTTGTCCCACTGGGGGTTCACAGCCGTGCCCGCCACGTGGCAAGATGTTCTCGTGAAGGCTGTTATTTCAGGTATTTCAAACAAGATCGCGTGGCGTACTATGTCATCCACAACTGCACACGTTGAAGCCCTCGCCATGAAACAGACGGTTAATGCCAGGAATGCACGGTTTTATCATGGCTTATCTGGAACCAGGACCCGCAACAGTGCCGATGACCCACGCCATCCACAACCACACGAGGCGGCTGTGTTGGTCTGACTTCCCAAACCCCCGGGGCAGCGGGGGTGGAGTCCTCTTTCTTTTCACTCTCAAACCCATCTTAGGCCCTGCCTGGTTCACTCTGAACCTTCATAATAATAAAATAACAAAAGTTCTCCTACAACTCTTCAAAGCATATCAAGGTTATCATAAATCTTGCCTCCAGCATGGAGCACTTGCCGGTAATGAGTGTTGAAACCCTAAGACCATAAATTCCACGAGGGGAGAGGCGGTATCCATGCAACCTCCTCACTGCTCGGTGCTCAGGAGAATTTACCGAACGAGGCAAGTGATTGATTAACCTCTCCCACCACGTTCCAGGGTGGTGGAGATCACGCCTGATTGATTCCTGGCATGACGTCTGGTACTGAATAAATTGTTAGTAAATGTTCATTAACTGAGTTTCCCCCTTTCTCATGGTACAAAACATGTGTAATCTATGCCATATGTTTTGGGTACATGATTATCACCACATGAGTCAGTCATGTTTGCCGACTCCTATTGCCTTTGATTTTTTATGAATGCACGTCTTCTTTCTCCAACGGAGGACAACTTTTCCCATTGTTTCCCTCTGTCCATTCAATGTGGCGAGCATTAATGGAGCATTCACGGAGCTCCAGCAATTCTGTTAGATGTCTCAAGGAGACAACAGTACAGACAACAGGGTGCCTCGAGGGACTCACAAAAGGAACGTGGGAACACTTCGCTCATACACAATGCTCCATGAAAGACTATAGGAGAGAATGTTTAACTCTACACAGGGAAAAAGTAGAATTGTCAACGAAAATGTCCCTTGGCGGGGGGCTCTGGGGGACTCATTCAGTTAAGTGTCTGACTCTTGGTTTTGGCTCAGGTCATGATCTCAGGGTCATGAGATCAAGCCCCACATCAGGCTCCGCGCTCAGCATGGGGTCTGCTTGGGGTTCTCTCTCTCCCTCTGCCCCTCCCCCCTCTAAAAAATGTCTCCTGGTTTGGGCATGTTGAGGAAAGAGCATGGGTGAAGGTATGGAGACCACAGTTTGGGGAGGTACAAAAAAATAGTGTAACTAGGAAAGGGACATCACAAGAAATGACAGCTGGAAATTAAGGTCTAGTGTATCTGGCACCTCTTGAAGGCTACTGAGGATTCGTGAAATGCACGGAGGGAGGGGAGGAAATTGATCTGATCAGTGATCTGATCAGCCTTGAATGTGGAAACACTTGCCAGATCTACTGACAAAAAATATAGTCTCCTCCTCAACTGGCAACTAACAGCCCTCTCTGCCTCTCTCCCCTCCCTTGGTATCCTATTTAGTCCTACACATTTAAATACCATCTGGACCAGGCAAGCTTACTGGTTCCAAGAAGCAGAAGTTACCCCGGCTGTCTAGGCAGAAAACGTGGCTGGGATGCTTGAGAGAAGTTGTTAGACTTTGAACAGATTTAGGAGAGTGTCCATATAGGAGGGCTTCTGAGTGAGGGATGTCAATACCAAGGGGGTGGTGAGCGATGGTGGGGTCATTAATGGAGGCGTCCTTGCACAGTGTGGCCTGACCTATGCATCAGATCCTAGGAAAGGTGAGAAGGCTCTCCACACCATAGGGGGAGGAGGGTGCAGCCTAGCACAGGAAGTCACTGTCCTAGAGAGGCGAGGAGGGCATCCCAGCAGAGGACCTGTCTGGCAGGTGTTGTTGGAGCCTAAGCAGGATATGGACAGTGTCTACATTTGTGGTCAGTACCTTGGCGCAGCATCTCAGAGCCCCAGCAAGATGAAGATGGCATCCATGAATCGGAGTGGACATGGGATGCCAGAGCCCCAGCCGGGTGAGGGCAATGCTCACATGGAGATACAGTCAGGTGTGAGATGCTAGATCCCAAGAGAGGGGAGAAAGGCATTGGTGCCATGGAAGCGGCATCTCGTGTCCAGGGGAGTGAGGACAGTGTCCCGTCTGGTTTGCGCTATCAGACCCAAGCAGGGTATGGATGTGTCCATCCAGGTGCACCATGCCTTTCCAAAGCAGGTCCAAGTGAGAATCCTAGTGGGGTCAGGAGAGTGTGCACATACAGGGGAAGCCTGGCATGGGAGTTTAGATGCCAAGGGTGTCGACACACGTGAGGTGGTCCAGAGTTGGGTAGTAGAGTTTCATGGGGATGAAATAGGCATCCACACAAGGTCTAAAATTGCTATTCTACTAGTCATTCTATCTTGGCGGTGAAGTATCACAGTCGTCTTGTTGTTCTAGCCCAGAAAAAAACTAGAAAAACCCTGACTTCTCTCAATCTCATCTCCCACCTCCAGTGCCAGCAAGTCTGCTTGGCTCTGCTCTGTGCGTCTCCAGGATCTGATCTTTCTGCATGGCCTCCTCCAACAGCATCCAGACAAATTGCCCACCACCACTAATCACTCTGTTTCCACTATGTCTTCCATGTCCACACCCTACCCTTCCATGTCCCCAACCAGCGTGATGTTTCAGAAACACAACCCAGGTCATATCACTCCCCTTCTAATTCTTCAAAAACTCTTACCCTTGGGAGAAATCCGTAGTCTTCGCATGGCCATGGACCCCCTGAGGTCGGAAGGAGTGTAAGGAGGGAGGGGAAGGAAGGGGACACAGGGGAGGGGAGAAGAGAAGGGAGCAGGAGGGGAAGGGAGGAGAAGGAGCAAAGCCCCCCATTTGAGCCAGCACCTCCCCTGGCTTCAGGGACCCTGTAGGACCTGGGCCCAAAAGGGTCCCATGCTGCTGGTTCTTGGCCCCAGGTCTGCTGGGCTCAGCATTATTTACATCTCCAGGTGACTTGGATATTTAGTCATGAGGCTGTGAATCTCAAAATCCTGACTCCTGTTCTACACCTACTGTTACAGGCTGAATGCCTGTGACCTCTCAAAGTTCTCACACTGAAACCCTGACCCCAGTGGGATGGCACCAGGAGGTGGGGCCCCTTGGAGGGGCTTAGGGTTCCATGAGGCCCTGAGGGTGGGCCCGAGATGGGATTACTGTCCTGATAAGAAGAGAAAGGCCTCACTCTCTCCGCCCTGTGAGGACACAGGAAGAAGGTGACCATCTCTAGTCAAGACGAGTTGTCACCAGGGACTGGCCTGCTGGGGCCTGGATCTGGGACTTCCAGCCTCCAGAGCTGTGTGAGAAATGGATGCCTCCTACTCAAGACATGCAGCCTGGGGGTCCTGTTACGGTGCCTGAGGTGACAACCACAAGACTCTGGGATTTCATGGCAGCGATGTGTGCAGGAAGGAACTCCAGGCAGGGACCTATTTGACTCCATCCATCCTTGGGAAACGCCGTCAGATGATTTCTTGAAGTCAACTTCATAAGGTGTAATGTGCATACAGTAGAATGCACTCATCTAATTATACAGCGTGGTGAGTGCTGATGAACGTACACCCTCTTACAAGCTCCCCTCCTGTTGAGATGCAGAGCATCTCCATCACCCCAAAAAGCCTCTTCATGCCCTTTGCTGCCAAACACTGACTGCCCAGCCCTGGGCCCCTGGAAACCTCAGCTCTGCCTTCTGTTATAATACATTACTTTTGTCTTTTCTCTAATATTATATACATGGAATTATATGTTTAAAACAATGTTCTTAGTGGCTTCTGTAGGATTTACAGTGTACACATTAAATTATCTGAATGTATTCCCTCTTTATCTTAACCCACTGTGATATAGAAACTTCACCCTATAAATGAAACACATGCTTCTTCTTTTCAGGGGAAGTATGTATTTAAGGAGTGAGTTTGTTATATTAACATGTCCACCTATCATTTGGGGTCTGCTTTGTCTCTTCTGGTGAAACGGAGTTACCGTGCAGTGTCATTTCCTTGTTCTCATGAGGATTTGTTCCTACCCACCTTCTGTGCATTGATATTTCAAGAGCACTCTATTTGTAGATATTTGGAGTCAAGTAATATAATTATATGATAATTATATGCATAATATTTTATGCAATCACCTTAAATCAGTTAAAGCAGAAAGGAGAAAAAATATGCAATTAAACTGTCACTTAGAATTCCCTTTTCTGGTGATCTTTATTAATGTGGATTTGAATTCTGAGCCACTTTTTTTCAGCCTGAAGAACCTCCTTCAGTATTTATACAAGTTGGGTTTGCTAGTAACACACTCTCTCCATTTTCATTTATCTGGAAATGACTTACTTTGCCATTTTTTTCTCAGTAGGTGCTATATTTTTTAAACAAACATTATTTTTTAAAAGAATTTTTAGACCAGTTTTAGATTTACAGAAAAACAGTACAGAAGGTTCCCACATCCCACAGCCAGAATTCTGTGTTGTTAACACTCACACGAGTATGTTACATCTGCTAAAATTGTGAACTGACATTGATAGATTATTATAAACGGAAGTCTATATTCAGATTTCCTTAGTTTTTACCTAATAGCATTTTTTTTTTTTTTTGGTTCCAGAATTCCACCCAGAAAACTGCATTTCCTCAAGCAGTTCTTAGCTGTGCCAGATTCTGAGATTTTCCTTGTTTTTGATGCACTTCACAGCTTCAAGGAGGGCTCGTCAGGGATCTCGTAGACCGTCCCTCAGTTGGCAGTTCTCTGCAAGGTTCCCCTTGGCTATTTGGATTATGCGCTTCTTGAGGAATACACAGCAGAGACAAAGTGCCCTTTCCATCACATGGGAGTGGCATAGACGATGAGCATGACTTACACTGTGGACACTGACCTCGTTGGTCTAGCTGAGGAAGCATGGGGCAGTTTCCTCCGCTGCCAAGTCGGGGAGGCAGTCCCCTACGCACAGCCTCCACGTGGGGAGTGTAGAGGGTGTCTCTCCTGTAGGTGGGGCATCTAGGTTAACCCTTTGGACACCTTCTGCTTGGGAGGTTGGCCTCTCCTCCATGTATTTATCAATCATTTGTTTTTCATCAATATGGACGCATGGATCTTTAGCTTATACTTTAGGTTAGAATCCAGTACTACTCTGTCTTCTTGTTCAAACCATTCCAGCTTTGGCAGAGGACAGGTCTTCGAGTTGGCTCCTGTGTCCTCTGCCATAATGGAGACAGTTCTATCTTTTGGAGCCCTTTCTTATTTTCTTATTTTCTTACACCACAAGGCACTCCAGGGTCATCGTGTAGACTCCCTCGCCCAGTGCTAGAATCTGCCATTTCTGCAGGTGGCCCCAGCTCCTTGTTTGGAAGCAAACTCCATGCTCCCTGGGGTGTGGCTCTCACATTCTCCAAGCTGAGAGAATGAGAAGGTGGATGTGAGTATGCCAACCTCCGCAAATACTCATGTCTCTCCATATTTTTACACGTAAAACTCCGTATCTAGGTTAAGGTAAAGGTGAGTTCACGCTGATGTCAGCAATTCTGACCCATCACCAGCTGGACCTGCCTGGCCTCCCGCCCTGATGCACCTGTAACCTGCCCGCTCCACAGAGAAGAGCCTGCCTCACCTGCTGCCACCATCCCCTTCCTTGTTCTGGTCCAGGTAAGTATCTTGCAAAGATTTCCTTCTGAACTGTAGCTTCTCTTCTCATTCTCTTACCAGTTTCCTTTGCAGAGCAGAAATTTTAATTTACTTTTAACAGATTTCTTCTCCTCCTTCTCCTCCTTCTTCTTCTTGTTCTTGTTGTTGTTCTTCTGCTTGTTGTTGTTCTTGTTCTTCTTGTTCTTGTTCTTCTTCTCCTTTTCCTTCTTCTTCCTCTTCTCCTTCTTCTTCTAGATGGATCATGTTTTTCAGGTTGACCTAAAACCTCATCACCAAACCCAAGTCACCAAGATACTGTCCTATATTTGCTTCTAGAATTCTCTTTTACTTTGCATTTTACATTCAGGTCTATGCTCCATTTTGAGATAATTTTTGTGAGAGTTGTAAAGTATGTGTTTAAGTTTATTTTATTTTTATTTATTTATTTTTTATTTTTAGCAGACACAGTCCAATGTTTTCAGCACCATTTTTGGAAGGACTGCCTGTTGTCCACTGAATTGCCTCTGTTCCCTTGTCAAGGGCAGGTCTACTTCTCAATCATTTATTCTGTTCCATTGACCTATTTGTCCATTCCTCCACCACCACCTGGCTTGGATTACGGCAGCTTTACAACAAATCCTGATGCCAGGTGGCCTCAGCCCTCTGCCTTCCTTCTTCTCCTTCACCGCTTTGTTGGCTCTTCAGGGTCCTCTGTCTCTCCATATACATTTGGGGTGAGCATGTCGATATCCACAAAAGACTTGTTGAAATTTTGATAGGAACTGTCTTGAGCCTATAAATCAAATGGGAAACAACTGATGTGTTAATAGTATTGGACCTCCAGTCCATGAACACAGAATATGGCTCTTAGATCTTTCTTGATTTCTTTGAGTCACATGGTTTTCTCCATATAGATACTGTAGATATTTTCTTAGATTCATAGCCAAATAGTCATTTCTTTGGCACTAATGTAAATGCTGTTCAGTTTCTAATTTTTAATTCAAGTTGTTCATTGTGGGTACACAGGAAAACAATCAACTTCCTGCATTAAGCTCAGAACCTGCAGCCTAGCTATAATGGTTTATTAATTCCAGGAGCATTTTTGTTGATTATCTGGGATGTTTTATATAAACAATCATGCCCTATCTGTATATATTTTATTTCCTTTCCTTGTCTTGTTTCACTACCTAGGACGTCCTGTATGACATTGAGTAAGAATTGTAGGAAGGGACATGAACGCTTCCTTGCAGATGTTAAGAGGAAAACATCCAGTTTTTCACCATTATGCAGGATGTTAGCTGTGGTTCTCTTGGACATGTTCTTTATTAGGTCGAGGACATTCCCCTCTCTTCCTAGTTTCCTGATTTTTTTTTATCATGAATAGCAGTTGACTTTTGTCAAATGCTTTTCTGTGTCAATTGATAAGGTGATTTTATTTTCCTTCTTTGGGAAAAAATTTCTTTTTTTAAAAAGATTTTATTTATTTATTTGACAGAGAGAGACACAGCAAGAGAGGGAACACAAGAAAGGGGAGCGGGAGAGGGAGAAGCAGGCTTCCCACTGAGCAGGGAGCCCGATGTGGGGCTCGATCCCAGGATGCTGGGATCACGACCTGAGCTGAAGGCAGACGCTTAACCGACTGAGCCTCCCAGGCACTCTAGTTTCATTTTTTTCATATTAGTGGCAAGAAATTGTGCGTTGGAATCCCTGGCACAGAGTGAAGGAGGCAGGTGTCTCTTATTTTGGCTGGAACACTGGACAGGTACCTCCTACAGTAAGGGTCAAAGTGAGCCTATGCAGAAGCCCTATAACCTTGCATATCAACTGCCTTTTGTTAGAGAATTCTTTTGAAATTCATTTCTCTCCTCTTTTATTTTGGGATATTAAGCATGTCTCTCTCTAAATCTCCAAATTGTGGGGAGCATGCCCCTTCAAGCCTATGACACCTCGGGATAGAGAATAGAGCATAACGGAGAAATGGAAAAGCCCACTCCTCTGCCAGCCCTGCAGGCCCAGGAAGAGGTGGGACAGGGGAGGGGGATGCGGCGTGGTGTAGGGACCCTTTCTGCAGGCATGGTTGGGGCAGCAGAGAAAGGAGGGTGATGCTCAACAAGGTCTGGAACTGAGCCTTCTGCAGCTGTGCTCTGTCCCTGTGCACCATGGCTGGTATGCAGAACGCCCTGAATGACTATTTGCTGAGCGGGTGAGTGACGTGGACACAACGATGCGACCCTTGTGACTAAGAAAATGACCTCAGAAGCACCTGGAGATGCACCACCAGGCAGCAGTTCAGGTAGAGTGGACACTCAGGGTCTGCAACCAGCAGGAGCAGGGGTGACATCAGGGACGGACAGCACAGCTGTGAAGCTTGGTCACCGAAGGCCTTGTCCCTGAGAGCCAGCAGGCCACAGGGCTCTGCCCACATCCCAGGAATGGTGGAGGACTTCTCCCTGCCGTGTCACACGATCCCAGCTGCCTGGAAGATTCGTCCGTTCCTTTTTCTTCCCCAGAGAGATGGCACTTCCAGGACATGGAGCATCTCTTGCCCCAAAGGACAGCTTGCTTATCTTTACATGTCTTGCTTAAAACATAGCTTGGATTGGGTCAAATGGATCAGATGTTTATCTTATTCTCCTGCACCAGAAAGTCCCCCAAAGAAATACCAAGACTTCCAGCGTAAACAAAGTCACATTTTCTGGGTACATCTGGGTTTTCGTGGATTTGTCCTTGTTGGTTTACCAAGCACAGGAGAGCTTCGCAGGGACCTCCGAGCATTAGATGATCAGATTCTCTCTCTAACCCTCCAGGGAGGTGGCGTGGCGTGAGCCCTGAGGCTGATGTGTCGGTGGCCGGTCCCCATGCTTCCTTGTGTAACCTCCTCCTGGACCCACTCTCCCCTGGGTTTGTGTCCCAGGCAAAGCCCAGGTGGTGACGTCTGCTCTTTGTGGGTAACACCCCTCGGGATCACCTAGTTTTGTTTTTCTCCAGTTGTGAAGTTCTGTGCATCCTCCTGCTCTGTATCCTGGGACATCTGCTGAACAGGATCCCCACTGTGCAGCTTTGTGTCCCTGCGCCCCCCAGGGAGAGTGGGCTCCATCTTCTTTCTCTCCCAGTGAGTATTGGGAGTCATGCCCAGTTCACTGCTGTGGTTACTATTTGGCCACCTCCCTTCCTCTTCCAGGCTTTCCCTGTGCTGCATTCCCACCTCCTGCTCCTCAAACAGCCTAGCCCGGCCTGGCCCATGGTTCCTCTGTCCCCAGAGAGCTCCCCCGGCCGTTCTGCAGAATGCTCCCGCAATTGGTCTGTCTCTCTTCCAAGTGCAGAACACTGCCTCCCAATTCACAGGCACTCGTTAATCCCGATTGCCTCATCATTTGCACCACATGCCAAACCCAGCAGCCCCTGAGATGCCCACCTCGGGCACTTGGCATCATAAACCCTGGAGTCTGGGGCCATTCACTGCTTGCACCAGTCTGAGAAGAATCAGAGCCCTCTTTACTCAGTTAAGCAATAACAACACAGTGACGGGCCATCAATACTGTTCTTCAGTCCATTATGTACGTTAGTAAAACGTGACTTTGTCAGATACACGGCAAATTATCGTAGAATTTTGCCCTGGGTGAAAGTGAGTCCTGACATTTTTCTAAAGTGTCAGAAGAGGTATTGATTCCGACGTCTTGAATATAACTTTCTTACGCATTCAGAGGCGTGTAAATCATCCGGGACATTCCCATGCTGCAGGAGACACACACATTTCCACTCTTTACGCAGACGTGACGGTGGTAATCTGATTTGAAGGTGTCATTGGTTATATTAATAGCTGTTCAAAAGGAAAATAATTACGTTAAAGATACACATCAATCCTAAAGCACCCCATTATTTCAGATTGTCATGAGCATGTTATGAAGGTGCACCCAGGAGTCATGTCTCCCCACCATGCTGGCTTTATTCAGCCCTAAAGCAAGGGGAACATAATTATAACGTGGGTTCAGTGACATTTCACACGTGATGAACTTGGGTCCTTACGCAGCACGCAGAGCAGAACCCGAGACAAGCCACACGACAGACGAGGTAACGCGGGGGTAGGGAGTAAACCAGGCAAACGCGAAGTCGGTCTGTGGACGTAGAGCTGAGCGAGGCCTCCGTCCCGGGTCAGCTCTCGGCACTTACTGCTTCTTATGTTCGAGCAGGGAAGGATCTGTTCTGCTGAGAGATCCACTGGGCAGAGCCCTCATCGGCAGCTGCCTCTTTGGAGTGGTCAGAGAGGGGTCAGTGTCTGGAGGGTCTGAGGGTTTGCTGCAAGAATCCTCCCTTTGTAAAGGGATGTAATCGGTCGCGGTCCCTGCTGACCTCCTCGGGCTCTGCGGTCCTCAGTTCTGGGGGTGTCATGGGCTGGGGCAGGGCGGGGGCCGTGTCTCGTGGCTGCTGGTGACGTTGTTTGAAGCGAGTGACCCCATCTTGCTCTCTACACAGATGCGTTAAAATGCAAGCAAAATGTTCACTGTAGAGTCAGTTAAAGACAGCACACACTTGTTCTCTTCCATGCGGCACACAGTGGTTGTTCTTGAGTGCCAGGAACGATGGCGCCACCTTCCCCGTCCCCACACTGCTCTCACCAGAGAGGAGCCATCAAGAAAGCAGATGGATGATCTCGAGACAGTGTGTCAGATATCCCTTAAAGGCCTGTGAGCATCTACCCTGTGCCAACATTCTGCTGTTAAAAAGATTTAAGGAAGAAGCCACCTGGAAGTGACACTCCAAGTCAGCCAGAAGGTGGGGGGACAGTGAAGTGTCCCCCAAACACAGAAGGCACTTTGAGACCAGAAAACGAAGCAAGAGACTCCATACAGTTTACATGGAGTTGCATTCAGGGGAAACTTCTCACGAGGGATCAGGCGGAGGACGAACAACTGCATAGTGATTCTCCCCAAAATCTGAACCTAAGTCCACAGGCTTTAGAGAGCAAGGGGAAAAGGGACACGCAGAAGGGGGCCGTAGTGAGATCACAGGGTCCACCCGCATGCAGAGGGCTTGCAAGCACCTCACAGAAAGCTAAGCTCTACCTGCATCTTGTGGCCCCACCTGAGGGTCAGGAAGCGGAAGGACTATTTTCATCTTTATCTCTGACAGATTCACAGGAGGCAAAGCCTCCCCCATCCAGGCCTTGGGGGGGGGGTTCCTAGGGTGCGTCGGCTTCCAAGGGGCCTGGAACATGTCTCCCCGAGAGAGGTCCTGGGGCAAACGGGAGCGATTTGGGGAGCCAGGGACAGGGCCAGCGTTGTCAGCATTCCCACACTTGGAAGACGCAGCAGAGGGTCCAGCAGCTTCTCTGGGAATGCCGGTGTGGCCCCACGTGCCAGTGGACAGAACGGGCAAAGCCCAGCCATGATCACCAACACCAGATGCAACCGACGCTTCAGGGGGTGACGAGTAAAGAAACCGTGTCCTGTGTGCCCTGCACTGTCACTGGGTTCAGGAGGTGACGAGTAAAGAAACCGTGTCCTGTGTGCCCTGCGCTGTCACTGGGGTGGAAGACAAAACAAGACTGAACAAAACATAGCAAGCTCTCAAGCCAAGACAAACCACGGATGGACTTCATCCTCCGCTACTTGAGAAGAGCCAGTTTGAAGGGCTACGTACTGTGTCATTCCCACACTAAGTCTGTGAGGAGCCACGGAGAGCGATCAGTGGTTCCCAGGGTTTGCGGGGGGGAGGAGGCTGGAAAGGTGTCCGGGCTGATGGATCAGAGTTGGAAATGTCAGTGTGAACTCATGTTTAGCCCAATACAGACACAGGAGGCCACGCACAGGAACATTTAGACGCAGACGTGGACACACGAGTTCGCACACACACCACGCTTCCTCGCTCCGTCGGCCGAGAGGGTCCAGCGTCACGGACACCCCAGCAGCGGCGAGCACTCGGGACACCAGGGGCTCGGTTTCTAATCCCACTCTTTAGAAAAAGAGGCATCAGAGTTCCTCGGAAGAGTGGCCTATCCTCAGTCAGGACAGGACACGTACAACATGAGCCTGGAGCGTCTCGTGTTCCTAGAAAAGGAAGTATTCACACACACACACACACACACACACACTGATAAGGGGATTGTCAAACAGACACAGGAGCCAACAGAAGGAGCTCCCAATGGCCAAGACCAAAACAATCTGACCACAAAATATAAATCAAGTGGCTTTGGATGATAACCCGAAGTATAAAATAAATATCCATGAGTTCATACGGATATAAATACATGATTGAATAAATAAATAAATTTAGAAGAGATGAATGTCCCATGTGGAAGAGTTGCAGATAATTCCTGTGGATGCTCCACAGGCTGTCGGACTGTCCCTCTCCCCCAGCTGCCCATGGTGACTTCCTCCAAAGACAGCATGTGGGAAAGGGGAAAAGGAAGTGACTCCCAAGAGGGGAGACCTGACACACACACCTGAGCCAGGTGATCACAGTCAACATCCACAGGGATGAGCCCTGTCCGCATGTACTGATGTGTAATAGTCTGGCTGATCTTTGCCCGTGGACACTAGAAGGGTTCCTCCCAACCCTTGGATTTCCCGAGTGATACAAAGTGTCTTGTTATTCATGGTGGGCTTCTGGGGCCACACCTGAGTTAGTGCTAGTGAAGTGACTCACAGTGAGCCCCTAAAAAATTTCAGGGGATGGGGGCTGCTCATGTTAGAAACCCCAACTGTGTGACTGGAGGGTCGGAGCTTTGGTCCGTGGGATGTCACCCTAACCTACGGGAAGAGGAGGAAGTGGGGATGGAGTTCAATCTCGGGGCTAATGATTCAATCAGTCGTGCCTTTGTCATGAAACCTCCACAGAAGCCCCGGACCCCTGACTCAGGTGGGCTTCCTGGCTGGTGAACCTTGTCAGTGTGCCCAGACGGGGATGTGTCCTAAGGACATGGAAGCTTCCCGTGTGGGACGCTGCAAGAGGTCGCCGTTTATGTCTCTTCTTTCCACTGGTCTTGAATTGATGCCTTTGTAACAAAACTGTTACAGTGAAGTACCACAAAACTTTTCTGTGTTTGTGCACCATGCTAGGAAATTCTGCAACTAGAGGAGTTAATGCGAATCCTCATATTATAGCCATCTGGTCAGAAGGGAGGGTGACCTGGGGACTCCCGAGCCTGCGATGATGTCTGCAGTGAGGGTCTTGTGGAATACTGCCCCCAACCCAGGAAGGGCCACCTAACGCCTGGTGCTCAGAGTCCCAATGGCATTGAACTTCCCTTGAGATGATGTAATAGAAACAGCATGTGACCTCCATGCCTTCCTTCCAAAGACCCGTAGCCCCAGTCTAACCATGATAAAAATATAGGACAAACCCATGGGACGCCTGGGTGGCTCAGTCGTTAAGCATCTGCCTTCGGCTCAGGTCATGATCCCGGGGTCCTGGGATCGAGCCCCACATCGGGCTCCCTGTTCGGCGGGAAGCCTGCTTCTCCCTCTCCCACTCCCCCTGCTTGTGTTCCTTCTCTCGCTGTCTCTCTCTGTCAAATATATAAATAAAATCTTTAAAAATAAATAAATTTTTAAAAAGTAAAAATAGGGCAAATCCCCACAGGAAAACATTCCACAAAACCCCGGGGCAGCACCCCTCAGAACTGTCAAGGTCATTAAAAACAAGGAAGGTCAGAATTGTCACAGCCAAGAGGAGCCTGAGGGTCACAGGAAGAATCCTGCAACAGAAAAAGGACACTTGATAAAAACCTAAGGAAACCTGAATAGAGTATAGGCTTTACTTCATAATAATGTGTCAACATCAGTGTGTTAATCGTGGCAAATGTGCCGTTCTAACGGATGTTAACGACGGGGAAAGCCGGGTGGGTGCGTAGGAACTTTACACTCTGTCTTCATGACTTATCTGCAAATCTACAGCTCTTCTTAAAACCGACGTTTACTTTTTTAAAAACAAGACAAGCTCTAGACAAGGAGAAAATACTTGGCCCCTCTTATCTCGAATACATAAAGAAGCACAAATCTCAGCAGTAAAAAAAGCAAACAAACAATGTGATCAGAAAACCCGCCGAATACAGGAATTAGGATTAAATAAGCTCAGGAGAAGATATTCGAGGTCAGCAGCTACCGGGGCGGGGCGGGAAGCAGCTAAGACCACCCTGGGAAATCAGTAGACAGCTATTGGAACAGATACATTTAAAAATGCCAGCACCACCCGAAGGCAGCAAGATGCGTAGAAACCGGGTCTCTGACTCTCTGGGAGGAGACGTGGCCATCCTGGGGAAGAGTCCGGCATTTTCATACACAGCTACACGCACCCTTGAAAGGTAACCCAGCAGGTGCGCTCCTGGATCTTTAACCCAGAGAAGAGAAAAGGCCAGGTAGACACCTGCTTGTGATTGTTAATTACGGCCTTATTTGTAACAACCGGGACTGGAAAAAAGTAAAGTGTTTCTCAAGAGCTGAATAGGTAAACAAGCTGCGTGGATACAAACTCTCGACTCCATCAGCGAGACAGAGAAGTGAACACAATAATTTGTGCAGATCTCCGGGGCGTTACCTGCAGGGCATTACCTCCAGGGCGTTACGGGGAATGCAAGAAGCCCTTCCCGAGAGACCACACACCCACGCTGTGTTCAATCAGAGGGGTGGGGCTCCGTGGTGGCCGGGGGTGAGGGATGGCCGTGGGGGGTGACTCCACGGGGAGGGCAGGTGGCAGATCCCTGCGGTGACGGGACAGGGGCATGCCTCATTGTCCTGCTGGTTGTGTGAATCTACACCGTGATGCGCTCACCTAGGACCGTGCACACCCCCACACAGTGTGGGATTCCCGGTGCCGTCTCCCGGTGACTGTGGGGGGGTCGGTGCAGGGTACGTGGGGTCTCTGGACGATCTTTGCAGCCTCCCGTGAGTCTGTAATTATTGCCGCGTGAAAAGTTCAGAACAGAGGAAGAGTGACTAAAGCTAGTCCTTCTGCAAAGAATAATTCACAGTGAAGATGTAAGTGATTAAGGCCACCCCCGGAGGTCCCCCAGGACCGTCTCAGCCCACCTGATGAACAGCAAGCATGCGGCTCTCAGGTGATGCACACAGGGACACACACACACGCACGCTGCTAATAGATTTTCACACAATCCTCTCAGCCCCAGAGAGAGGAAATGAATAAAGAAAATACGTTTCGATGGTGATAGAGAAAAGACATAAAAACATAATCAGTAAAGTAGACCCAACAGATAGTTATTAAGATTCATTATCAGGTAACATCAAAGTTTTTAAAGCCTATGGGACATTTCCAGAAGATGGCATTCTTTAATAATACTTGTTTAAAAGAAGGGAAAAAGAAAAACTACGAGAGTCAGCATGTCGGACACTATCAGCCATGTCCCCCTGGTCTGCCCAGGATGTCCCCAGCGGACCGGTGTCCCCTGTGGCGAAGGACGTCCTCAGCTCTCTCGGGATGAGGGGGCTTCCTCACTAGAGCAAGACCGAATTCTCAACAATACCCAGTTAGGAAATCACCATTGTGCAGCCCAACAGAAATCACTGCTCCAGGGAATGACCCGGCGTCAGGGAAGGGAAAATAAAGGGGTGAGGGACAGTACGCCCCAGCACGCTGGTGGCCAGGCAGGAACGCAGACCCTCCCACAGCAGCTGGGAGGGATTCTGCCCAAGCTCACGGCCAGATGGGGAGGAAGCAGGGAGGGATTTTGACTTGAACTAACTGATTGTAAACAGACAGCCTCGGAGATACAGGAGTATGGACCGTCCGTGTGACGACATTAAGAACTTATGTGAAATGTGTGAGGAGTGGTGAATGTTTCGTGGGTTTACAAATGCACGTTGAAGTTCTGTACGCAAAACTGAGTTATACTCCAGTTAGAAAAGGGAGAAGAGGAATCCATAAAATATGGCAAATTATTGATGGTTTCTGACCATACAGGGTGGGCATATGGGGATTTGTTATATCACTACTTTGACTAGAAGTTTTTCATCATAAAAAGTTTTTTTAAAATCATTTGAAGAACAATATTAAGGAATATCTTGTGATCTACCTGTCTCCACGCCTCCACCCTCCAACCTACTCTGTCTGAGAAATGTACTCCGGGAAAGAAAAAGCAACTTTGCAGGTTTGCTCCAAAGCTCTTGAAAGACCTTAGATAATAATCCAGATTTTCTGGCACATTAGTGACCTGATCTTATAAGCAGACCTTATAAAGCAATCACTGAGAACTGACCTTTTATTTTAGGAGCAACAAGGTTGCAAACACAGGGGGTGGGTTTGGGGTTTTAGCAGCCAAAGTTACACTGTCAACCCAAAGCCAACTTCACCCCATCGAAGAGCCCTCAGCGCTGAGTGACCACCTGCAAAGTCTGAGCATCCACCACGGGGCTGCCCCTGCTCGCGGGAACCCCACACATACTGCGCTGTGTTCCCCCATCACACACATGCAAGAACTGATGCAAAGAGAGGTACTCATCTTCCCCCAAAGCAAGCAGCTTGTGAACTGCTGGGACTGGGGGGAATTCCAGCCAAGTCGCCCGGTTCTGAGGCTCGCATCGTACGCCCGGTGTAGCGAGAGCAACCGAGCGCGATTTTATCACTAACGTGTACCTGGTGCTCCTGTGTGTCCAGATGGTCAGTGCAAGAGACAATGAGTCTAGGGATTCAGCTCAGCAGTGTGGCCTCTCCCGGGACAGTCCTGCACCCTCCCTGCGCAGAAGACTGTGATGACCGAGGCACACGGAGTCAGCACCGTGCCATGGAATGCATGGTGTCTACGGGCAGGGGATGAAAAACTAGAATGGGCAGCCATCCACTTCTGGATGAACACGGCATGCAGGCCACCTCGGGGTCCCCAGCAGACATGGGGGGGGGAGAGTGCAGGGTCCCCAGGGGACTGGAGCTGGAAGGTGGGTCATCACTATGGCTGAGCCCAGAGAGGACGGGGGAGCCTACCCACCACCCACAGCACAAACCAAAGAGAGAACACAGATTTCCTTCTGGAAGTTCCACCTGAAGAGGGGCCCATGCCTCGTCCCCATCAGGCAGGCAGCCCCGCTTGTCCCCTGGACGGGAGGAAGAAAGGGATGGAGGGCGTGGCAGGCAGCACGCAGGGCTTGTTATCTCATTGCTGCGGGAACGAGAAACTGAAATCGAGGTGGGAAGTCACTGCCTGAGGTCAGCTGTGCACTGGCCGAGCCGGGTCTCACCCTAATCATTTCAAAATTCATGTTCTTTGCACCCTGGCGAATTACTGGGAGACTAGCGACAGAAACAAAAGCTGAAAGAGGCTTTTCTCAAAGTGAAGTCTCAATAACTCAGCAATTAGTATGCACAGAACTCGACCCTCGGGGGCACAGAGCTGCACCCAGCAAGGCACACACGGAAAGGAAACATGCCCCAAAGTGGCCAATAAGCAAGACGCGTGCCTTTCCTGCCCCCTCCAATCCTCCGTAGGCTTTCCGCCCACCTGCACACACGTCTCTCCACCAGGGTCCCCGTGTCCCCAGACCACACGGCGCTGGCTGGTGCAAACCAGTGTAAACCATGTGCATTTGTCTCCTAAAAGAAAGAAGAAACGGAGCAGATCCTGAGTCAGCTACTCACCATATGTCGTTTACAAATAATTAAGTACCGTAATTACCAGCTCCCAGAGCTGGTGGTGACGCGTGTTATCAGGAAGAAGATACATTTTGAACAATCGCTGTGAGACTCACAGCAGGCGTGGTTCATGTAATGAAGTGACGGGGACGCACGGGACAGAAAAGCAGAAGCTCGCTGAATTGTCTGAGTACCTCTGGGGACCAACAAACCACCATTCATCCTGCCCACCTACGCTACTTGGGGTATTTTGGACAAATCGCATGGTGACCTCAAGGCTTTCCCTCAAAGGCAAGGAGAGATGCAACCCTTCCTTGGGGAGGAAGCTTGACCGTGGTCTTCCTAACCAGGGGGCTGGGGAGAGCTGTGGGCTGTCCCTGCCACCATCTGACAAAAGGAAGGGCAGAGATTCCCTAAGAGGAAATCACATTATGGTATTTCATCCTAAGGAAAACTTATCACAAGCGGCCTTCGAGAAGAGCGTTCGTTTTATAGCAGATTCCAGAGCGATTTTCACACGTGTGCAGAATGATCCCAGAAACAGACCAGGGCCTCGCACCTGACTAGAAGGGAGGGAGGCTGACCCTGAGGTGACCAAGGTCCCAAGGCCAGACTCGCAGCTTCTCCCGGGAACGGGTGGGCGTGTCACCCATGGGAGGGTCTGCTCCAGGCCTCTCTTCGCATCTGGGGTTCACTGGCCCTGCCTGGGATTCGGAATCCCTTGTCCAGGCTGGGCCTGAGCATCTCGCTGGAGGATTCTCTCCCCTTCTGGAGGCTGAGACCAGTCAGGGTCCACCTGGTGTTACCTCGCCCTGAGCTAAGACAGGAAGGACCCGATGCTCCCCGTGCAGCTCAGTTGTGTTTGTGCCTCTTGGAGGACAGAGCACAGGGTCCTGGCGCCATTCTGGAAAGCCCCCCGCCCCGGAAACCCTCTCCCCCCTCCCCCACCCCTTCTTCAGGCACCAGAGGCCATGCATGGCACACATCACAGCGGTAAACAGATGACTTTAAATGGACCATCTGAATACCGGCTTGCTGGGATTGGCCTAAGAATAACCAAGTGTAATAAATGTAATTGTTTTTAAGAGTTCTTTCTGTAAACCATAATAAACTCGGGTTTTGTGTTTGTCTAGTTAATATGGCTTCTGTCGCAACTGCTTAGATGGGTCTCTCTAAAGCATTTACAACATGACTTGTGTAGGCTACAAAGTGTGCAAGGCGAATGTTTACAAGCGATCGCTCCTCCGTCCGTGGCCGCTGCTGAAGCCCTGGTCCATCCTAGTGTCTCTCCCGGGCGTGCGGATTCCCGATGCAGAGCGTGGGCAGGTCCGCACGGCTGTCTCCGCGGACGGGTCCTGCTGAGAGCGTGCTGGTCCCTGCACTTGACCTCATCCCGGGGAGAACCTGGGCTCCCTCTGCCCCCAGCCACCTCTCTGAGATTGGTTGCCTTGGGTCTCCCGTAGTGATTCAGGGGCCCCAATTCGGTGGCAGGTGGAGGACAGGCGGGCTTGTGGTGGGGGCGTCCGTGCGTGTGCAGATCAAGGGTGGGGGAGTCAACGCCATCTTCCCATGAAGGGAGTAGCTTCTGTTCCCAAACCAGAGAGTTTTGTAGACACGTGTTTCTCACCCTGGTTCCAGACTAGAATTAACCTACCGGGCCTGGGGCCCCACCTGAAACCATATCATCGAATTCCCCGGCATGCTCTGGGAGCGCTCTGAGGACCACAGAAAGGTAGAGGGCACAGAGTACCCGTCAGAGGGGAACGCGGGGCAGCAATGGTCTCCCCCAGCTCTGGCCTGGCCAGGAGAGCAGCCTGGGTCCTGCCCAGCGGACGGCACAGCGCATTCATAAAAAAGCTGCCCTGTGCCTCAGGCCTTGGTCCCAGATCTAAGTGCTACATGACTTCATCCTCACGACAACGCCATAAACCAGGGCAAAAACAAGTGTGCCCAGCCTGCACGTGCAGAGGGGGACCCAGCACCAGACACCACCTTACGGCACCGAACACTTAACATCTTACCTTCCACCACGTGCAAAGACAAAGACCGGATCGTGAGATACGTGCTACACCGTCATGGGCCACGAACCGCCTGGGGTTCAGGTGATTGGCAAAATCTCCAGTAAAACAGGGTCGGCTGCTGGAGAAGGACAGTGCCCCGGCCACATGGCCCCCAGCCTCCGCCAGAGGGAGAAATGGAAACTCGTCAGATTCCCTACATTATCCATACTGTCGTGGAAACACGGATGTTTATATCGAGGGCATGTTGCAAACAGCCTATGTGCTTGTGAGCCTGGAGAGTGGGCTCAGTACCCCCTAGCTCACACTTTTGTCCTCAGCACCCTGCCCCAGTCCCAGAACTCTCCGGGCCCTGTTCGGTGTCCCAGCCAGGGAGAAGTGGCATCTCTGAGGGACCTCGGCACCCACACGGCTTTCTTCTTTCTCTGTTTGCTGCACCTCACACTGTCCCGCGCACCATATATGTGAGAGTATGCACACCCCCCCCCACACACACACACCCCACATGTGAAATGGCAGTTTCCGATCTGGGTGTTCACACTGTCCCACTCGTGAGCGGCAGGGCTCCCAGAGAGAACACAGGACACCCAGTGAAATTTGAATTTCAGACAAGAACCACCACAACAATAATATTAGTACAAGTATGCCCCAAATATTGCGTGGGACACACTTACACTAAAAATTATCTGTTCTTGATCTGAAACTCAAATTTCACTGGGCATTCCGAATTTTTACTTAGTGACTCTGACGACTTACCCGGAAGGGCAGAGATGTCTGAGGCTGGGCCCTGTTCTGGGTTTGTGACACCAACACATCGGGGACAGAGCCGTCGAGGCAGTAAGGGTGAAGCTCTCTGGGGCTATTCGGCCCCTCCACAGTACGGGCCAGGGGAGAGATGATAAAAAACAGATGTGCCCCAAATGTGACACTATTTGCCTGTAATTACCATGATCTCTAAAGACTCTTTATTGAGCTTCGAGTTGAAGTTTAGCGAACACTTGCCAAACAATGTAGACTTTTCCCACAGTCCGTGTCACCGGGAAGACAGCACGCAAGCCCAGTCTCCCAGGCCTGCCCCCGGGGTCTCCTGCAATTAGCTGACACAGTTGGTTGCTGTATTTATCTCTAGGAGTTTATAACCTCCTGAAGGAAATTATAAACTTCCTTTTTATTCAGAGTCTTACTGGGTAGAAGCAAAAACATAGATGTCTTGGTTTATACTGCAGAGAAAACGGCCTTTCTAGAAGCTCTGTGAGCGCAGATGCATGTCAATAGCGTCCGCATTCACGGAGAAAGCAAGTCTCAAAACAACTGCAAAGCACACCTGCGGACGCGATACTCGTACTTTGAAAACACGGATGCCACATTCAATACACTGCATACACCCAATGAGAAGTTGAGATGCGAGTGTTCTGGTTCACTGACACAGCATCTCTCTTGTCTAGTCTTAACCTTTTATTTATTCGTTTTCTATTCTCTATTCTGCTTTGTGTTCCACAGGAACTTTTAATTTAAGTGACCTGCCAACACCATTATTCCAACAAGTAGACACTCATAAGACTGTTTCCCTGTGAGTGATTTATCTATTCCAATCACGAGTGCTAAGATACTCGGTGACCTTTATGGACCAGGCATTGTATCAAGTGCTTGGATACACTCTGCTCCTTCAATTCTCATAATTCAAGAGTTCTAGATTTTTTATATTCTATAGTTCTGGAAGTTAGAACCTATACTAAACCTGATTTTACAGCTGGGGAAACTAAAGCACAGTGAATTGTAGCTCCTAACTACAGGGCAAACCATCTTCCTTAAGTAGGAGTGAAAAATACAAACATCAAAATGTAAGCCAAATAATTCTCCAGGGACAGCTCTTAACTATTGATGTATTGAGCTCCCAGATGACCAGCTTCCACTGAATTGAGTTGTTTCGAGTAACCAAAGCCTGTTGCTGGCTTGTATCACGTGGATACAAACACGCGTCTTCACCTGTAAAATTTAGATTCCTACTTGGCACTTTGGAATCACTTCTTTCATGTAGGATAAGGAAAAACTGTTCTAAACGGGTTTGAGAAAATAGTTTCCTGAGATATGATAAGCGCCACATGAAAAAGGGATCAAAGGTCACAGGATATGTGTTGTGCAACAAAACTAATCAGCGTCCTTTGCTCGAAGACTTCAGACTTTTTCCTCTGGTTACAATAGTTGCACCACAAACACTCCAAACTTGGTCACATGCAACAATCGTCTGGTCATATGCATGGGTTTGTGGGTTAGGAATGGAGGTACAGCAGAGCAGGAATGGCTGTCTCCACCCCATGACAGTGGGGCATCAGGAAGACTCATGAGTCAGGGGACCCAAGGGCAGAGGGATGGAGCCATACGAAACTCCTATTCTCTTCACGTGTGGTACCTGAGCTCCAAGGCATAGACACTCGCGCTGTGGTCAGGAGCACTGATATCTCACGAACACGTCATATTCTGTTTTGGTTTGTTTGTTGTCTGTTTATAATAGCCATTTTAATAATAACCACTGGGTGTGCAGTGGTATTTCATTGTGGTTTTGATTTGCATTTCCCTAAGGATTAGTGTTATTGCACTTCCACACTTCTACTCATTTATTTATTGGCCATTTGTGTATCTTCTTTGGAGAAATGTCTGTTCAAGTCCTTTGCCCATCTTTTAATCAAGTTGCTTGTTTTTTGTTGTTGAAATATAGGAGTTCTTTATGTATTCTGGATAGTAATCCCATATCAGATTTATGATTTGCAAATGTTTCTTCCCCACTCCCTGGGTTATTGTTTTTTTCCACTTTATTGATTGTGTCCTTTGATATGCAAAGTTTTTAATTATGATGTCCAATTTATCTATTTTTTTACTTTTGTTTCCTGTGTTTTTGTCGTCTTCCCCCAAATCCAAGAAATCATCACCAAATCCAATGTCATGAAGCTTTACCCCTACTTTTCCTTCTAGGTGTTTTGTAATTTCAGGTCTCACATTTAGGTCTCTGATTGAGAGTTAATTCTTTTTTTTTTTTTTTAGATTTTTTTAAAGATTTTATTTATTTATTTGATAGAGAGAGAGAGCAAGCACAAGTAGGTAGAGCGGCAGGCAGAGGGAGAGGGAGAAGCAGACTCCCCACTGAGCAGGGAGCCCGATGTGGGGCTCAATCCCAGGACCCGGAGATCATGACCTGAGCTGAAGGCAGGTGCTTCAGCATCTGAGCCACCCAGGTCCCCTGAGAGTTAATTCTTGTATATGATGTGAGGTAAGGCCCACCTTCATTCTTATACGTGTGGACATCCACTTTTCCCAACACCATCTGTGAAAGAGTCAGCAAACTCTTCACCACACAATTTAACTATGGCCAATGGCTGCTATTTTAGTCCATATATTTAATCTCCCCTACCTTTGAAAAAGAATTCCAATTTTTTTCTGAGATTGTTACCAAGAATAATGTAATTTGGGTATTCTTTTTAAGCAGATGCATGTTCTCATGAAACTACTGTCACTGTCCGTTTCTAGACATTTCCATGACGCCCAGAAGACTCTATTCCTTTTCCAGTGCATCCCTCCCTCCGACCCAGGCCCAGCAACCAATGGTCTTCTGGTTTTTATGCTACAAATTAGTTTTCCTTTTATAGAATTTTCCATAGGTGGAATCATACAGAATCTTTTTGCATCTGGTTACTTTCACCTAGCATAATGATTTTGACATTTATCTGTGCTGTTGTATGAATCAGTAGTTTGTTCCATTTTGTTGCTCAGACTCTATGGATGTACCACTGATTTGTTTTTCCATTCACTTCTGGATGACATTTGGGTTGTTGTCAGTTTCTACCCATTGTGATCTTTTGTGAATGTTTGTGAAAAAATCTTTGAACAAGCTTTCATTCCTCTTGGGTAAATAGGTAGGAGAGAAGTGGTTGTGTTGGGTTGTACATGAGGTGTATGCTTAAACTTTTGAGAAACTACCAAGGAGTTTTTCAAAGTGGTACCATTTTCCATTTTCAACATCAGCATATGAGAATTCCAGGTGCACCATATCCTGTCAATAACTGGTTCTATTAATCTTTTTAATTTAGTGATTCCAATGCATTCCAATTATAACTCCATAGTTGTGACTTGCATCTCACTGATAACTGATGACACTGGGCGTTTTTTCATGTGCTTTTGGGATGTTCCTGTATCCTCTTTGGTGAAATGTATTTTGTCTCTTTATTATTGGGTTGGCTGTCTTCTTATTACCAGTTGTAAGACGTCCTTATATATTCTGGGTGTCAATCTTTCGTCAGGCATATGTACTGAAAATATTTTCACTTATCCTGTGGCTTAGATTTTATTTTTGTGACAGTGTCTTCTGAAATGCAAATATTTTGAAAATTTTGAGATTTATGAATCATCTTTCTTTTTATGGTTTATGCTCTTGTTATACAAATATTCTCTCCTATGTTTTCTGCTGCAAGTGCTAGAGTTTTAGCTCTTACATAAGTCTGTGATCAACCTTGGGGTAGTAGCTCCTTTCTGAAGCTATTCCTTCTAACTTCAGGAACAACACTACTCACATTCCCTCTGGGCTCCTTCAGTCTCTGAGACCTGTTAATCCAATTCCCTGCATTAAATTCTTTCTGTTAAAAATATAACTAGTGTGGGTTTATTTTCTTGTCTGGACTCTCGCTGATGCACCATCTACAGGGTGAGACGAGATCTGTCTGCCACCAGCACTAATGTCTGAACAAGCACTTCCTCCAGAAAACCATCTTTGTTATTCTTCCCCCTATTATTCCAGGGAAGACAAAGCAAGCAACCGAGCTATGCTCTCCATGTTCATACAACTTATCAATAGAAGAACAACTGAGAGTAAATACCGTGTAAATGTACTCATTACCTTACACAACACTCATATCTAACATGTGTTGTTGTCCCAGGCATTGTGCTTACAATAACGTTATGAAGTAGTTATTTCTGCCACGGCCATTTTATAGACCAGGACACTGAGACTTAGAGCATCAATTAATGTGCAAATTCCCTAAGCTTAAGATTTTGTGGATCAATTATATAGAGCCAAACAAATCACAATTAATTTCCCCAAAGTTCTAAAGGATTAGTATAAGAGATAAGGTTATGTAAATGCGAGGTTAACACAGGTCCGGATTATATAAAAATGAGTACAGGTTTGGAATCGGCGACAATCTCCCCACTGGGAAGTATGTACAAAGTTGGCATGAATACGAAAATATATGAAGTACTGTAGAAAATTAGTTGAGAAGAGAGAGAATCCACTAAGCTCTGTGTGTTTGAATTATGATCGCCAATCCAGGACAGAAATGTGCAGGCTATGAATAGGAGGGTCCAGAGGGATTTCTTGGGAGGAGGCAGCAGGTGGGTGGTGGGCAGAAGGCTGGTATATATTGGAGAGCAGGTTGGGGGAGAGGGGGTGAAGACAAGGTGTGCTAGTTCAGGTGCTCACAAAATTCACTCTGGGTGAGCACAACACTCCAACAGAGTGGGTCTTCATATTTCTTAAGGCTTCCAACAGGACCCTCATCCACCCTTTTATAAAACAGTGACCCAAATGGTTCTCCCTCGTTGTCAACTACACCTCAGGTGAGTCTCCTATGAGAACACTGTTCTGTGACACACAGTGCCCCCACTCTGTCCGAGAGCTGGCAGCCCCGTCACCACCAAGCATGCCTCCCTCCTGGGAAGCAGAACATGAGGGGCACCCGTTAGGTTCAGGCATTCAGCTGAACACACACATCCTTGCCTTCACCGCCTCTTTACATGGGGAAATAGCTAACACACATAGCTAGAGTCAGGGTGGGATTTAAATCCAGTAAAACACAGGAGCACCTGGCTGGCTCAGTTGGTGAGGCATGCGACTCTTGATCTCAGGGTCGTGAGTTTGAGCCCTACATTGGGGGTAGAGTTTACTTAAGAAAAATTAAATTAAATTAAATTTTTATAAATCCAGTAAAAGGCAGATCATAAATGCAAATCCTACCTTCTATTTTAGAAAAACTTGTTTGTCTCATATTTCAAATTTTTCACTATCTAGTAAGAGATTTTGCCCAGGAACGAAGCTAAATATTTCATACCTGCCTTACACAGGGGGAGCCCTGAAGTGCCAGGTGGGACCCTGGATCCCAGGAGGCTCTGTTGGGGCAAGACAATGACCAGTCTGAACCCCCGGTGTTCATCCATCAAAAAAAGCAGTTGGGCTGGGGATTACTAACACTTATTTTGTCTTGAGAATGGTTATGTGTTTATTACTTTTGCTACTTTTTAAAGAGGGGTTAAAACTATCTACTAGGGACATAATGAGAATAACACACATGTGATTTTTCTAGGGTAACCTCATAGATCTACAAATCACTTGTAGCTTTTAGAATGGAAACTTTCCTCAGATGTTCAAACACTCAACCTGGTTTAAACTTTCCATTTTTCCATGTGGATGGTGGGGTGGGGGGATATTATAAGTAAGGAAAACGTGGAGAGAAAATACTTTTTCCACAAAAACTGTTGTTCTATTTTCACTTGAAAAAGAATTAAAAATACCAAAATTCCAAAAGAAACCCGGTTTCCATGCTACTTCCAAAAGGGGTGGCAGTAGGGACTCGTTAGCAGGTCACCAAGAAAACTCACCACCGTCACTTTCTGGGCCTGGGGGGCGGGGGGCGGGGAGGGGATGCTGAAACCACAAATGGCTGAGGTTAGTGCCACACCCTCCTTATTCCAACCACCACCCCCTTGACCCCAAAACTGTTATCAACGTGAAGGAACAAACATTACTCAGCTTTGGTCCATTACTTAGTTGCTCTGTGGCCTGATTCACCCAGCGAACCAAGAATGCTCCAAGGGAAGGAACTATAAATTCAGCGAACTGAGTCCACAGCCCCTGTGGAGGGGGTGGGGCTCCCAGGTTGTTCGTGAAGGTCTGTTGAATGCCATGATGGACCACATCGGAGCAGCGGCACCGGATAAAAGCCATCATAATAAAGAGTACTGTATCCCCGCCAACCTGTAGTCTCTATTTTTAGAAAGCATGTTTGTCCTATAAATAGAAATTGGCTTTTCTTGAAGAAGGGATGTTGAAATTGCTCTTTGGAAAGGTTTTGCATCCAATTCCTCACCCGTGTTCTCTGTGGACCAGGGAAAAGTTGGAAGTGCAAGACTTCCTGAGGGTCCGATGTGAGCTTGGGCACACTGGCTGTCCCAGTGGTCTGCTCTGGCCCAGCCACACTATGTGCTTCCCACACACGTAAAAGCAAGCATTGCAGTAAGGAGTCCCTGTAGGAAAACCACCAAATGCAAGCCTCCATATTGCTCCCTTGAAAAACAAACATAGACTCAGTTCTACATGAGCTAAAATATCCTTATGTAGATGCATTACCTCTAGCTTTACACCAAATACTGGTGAGTTTTGAAACACACTGATGCTCCCCCAAATGCTTCCTGATAAATGCTAAGCTCCTGGGGAAACCTCACGCTCTGCAGAGCTCCTCTCCACCCCAATATGTCCTCTGCTCCCCTCAAGTACTTTGGGTTTCCAGAAAAACATCTGCATCGGGACCCCTTCCCTCACGTTGCCCCAAAAGTTGTCACAGACTCCTGCCCAGGACTGACGGTGTGTGGTGTAAGTTAATGACACACTTCAGAACCACCTGACATGGAAAACTCCCCAAAGTCCAGCCCAGCAACACTTCACATGAATTTTAAATATTCTTTAAGAACTTTTGAAAAATGCAAACATTTGGCATCAGATGTTTTTCTTTTGAAAAAAAAAAAGATTGGACAAAACTCCTTTATTTGGGATTTCCATCATAGCATCAGAATATCAAATTTCTAGGAATAAATGTAATGAGAAGTGTAAGATGTACATCAAAAAAGAGGAAAATAGGGCGCCTGGGTGGCTCAGTTGGTTAAGCGACGGCCTTCGGCTCAGGTCATGATCCCGGAGTCCTGGGATGGAGCCCCGCATCGGGCTCCCGGCTCAGAGGGGAGCCTCTGACCCTCTCCCCTCTCATGCTGTTTAATAAATAAATAAATAAATAAAATCTTTAAAAAAAAGAGGAAAATAATTCAGCTATAAAAGTTTGGAACAGACCGACATAAATGGAGGCATATATCAGATACATGGTTTAAAAGACCCAATGGTGAGAACAGGGCCACTGACCCCACAGTGATTGACAGATCTAACGGAACCCCAGGGAAGAACCCGCCAGGAGGGGCGTGCGCACTTGCGCACCAACGAGTGAGCCACGCCCCGCGCGCAGCCACGCCCCCGCGCGCAGCCACTCCCCCAGCGCAGCCACGCCCCCAGCGCAGCCACGCCCCCACGCGCAGCCCCGCCCTGACCACCTGCTGCGAGGGGCGGAGTTTCCTCAGCGGACCCCCTGCTTGGCACCCAGGGGGCTATCTTAGGCGCCCAGTGTGTTTTGTTCTCTAAGCACCCTGTGTTTACACTTCAAACAGGCGGCACCGAAGCAGTCAGGACGGTGGGCTCACTTGCTAATAATCTACTGGATTGTGCAGTTATTTTTGTGTATTATCTATGAGTGTTTTACATGTCACATCAGAAAAGGAAAATCAGCCCCCCCCCCAAAATGAAGTTTTCACACTGTTTCTAAAAATCTAAGAGGCAGTTTATGTGCTTTCCTTATAACCCTTAAGGAAATCATTATTTTCTGATCTAGGCTAGAGTACTTTAGATTATAAAGTACTCTTTGATTATTTTTTTTACAAACACTCCAAACGGTAACTATAAGTACCAATGTTCTTCAAAGCAACACATTTAATAATAAAAGTGGGATTCCTAAAATCTACTGGTGTTTTATGACTGCACAGGGTGGATTTCATGGATTTTGCTTATTTGCGAATATGAGTTGTGGATTTGTACGACGCCCACGGTAGAGATGAGATGGTGACACGGTGAGTGGAGCAGGGCTTGCCCAGGCCACCTGATCTGAGGGGAAGGCGGGGACCCCGGTGGCTGTGCCACAGTAATGACCCGAATGAGCACACCCGCCACTCCGGGATTCACATACTCAGTGTACAGTGGCTCTTGTTCCTTTAATGTTTAGGACAACCTCTTAGTTTCCTACGTTTTAAATAGACTTTATTTTTTAGAACAGTTCTAGGTTCACAACTAAGTTGAGGGAGGACAGAGATTCCCCAGAGGCCCCCACCCCAGACATGCACAGCCTCCCCCACCATGACCATCTCCCACCAAGGGGTACGCCTGTCACAATGGATGAACCTACCTTACACCTTCTCACCCAAATTTCACACCGGGGTTCACTCTTGGTGTCGTACTAGGTACGTACAACTGTGTGTCCACCACTGTGCTATCTTACGAAGTATTTCCACTGCCCTGAACAGCCTCTGTGCTCCACCTGCTCACCCCTCCCCACTCCTGAGGTCTGTATTTAGATTTATGGTTTTGCTCGTGAATGTCCAGTTGTTCCAGTGCCATTTGTTGAAAAGATGATCTTTGTTCATGATGCCGCCATTGCGTCTTTGTCAAAGACGGACTGATTGTATTTGTGGGGGTCTGTTTCTGGGCTCTGTGCTGTTCCATGGGTCTATCGTCTGCTCTTTCATCAATGCCACATGTTGTGATCACTGTTGCTTTGTAGCGGGTCCTACAGCCGGGCAGTGTGGTTCTCCAACTTTGTTCTGTTCCTTCGATACGGCGCCGGTGATTCTGGGGCCAGTTTTGTAATGGTATGATTTCCATCTGAGGGATGGAAACAGGAACTGAGGCTCAGAGAAAAGACCTGAATTGCTTTCCTGTCGTCCAGCTGATACATGAAGATCTGCCTTTACTCTCCCCTCAGCCTTGGATCAAAACAAGCCTCGTTCCAATGTAAGGATTAAAGGATCTCATCTGGTAAATGCACATCTTTCTACTTCCTCAAGTAGTTCATTGACCTCAGTAATTTTATAGTAGTAGACGCAAAGGCTTTCTTGACCCTAATTTCAGGAATACAGAATGTTCTAAAACTTCAGCTATTCTGTGGATTCCTACATTTCACAACCCTTAATCCAAATGTGCTGTTGTTTTTACATATTTCTGCTCTATACTATCCCAGAGGAATATCTAGAAGCAAGGGAACAGACCACCCCAAATATTAATCTTCCACAAAAAAAGAGAAAAAAAAAAAACCTGAAAACTGGTAAACAGCATGTACCAAAACTCTGCCAAAATAAAGGAGACACAAAACTAGAGAAAGGAACAATGAACCTCATTGGGTTTGCAAATAACTCATAATTCTGCACATTTTGATCACACAATGTTAGCTACTTCAGACAAAGCAGTAAGTCAGGACCAGCTCTGTCTCAAAGCACAGAGACATGCAAACACACCCTGAACTTAGGAAAAAATAGAACTTTGAATATGTGACAATGATCCATGCTTCTTTGCTGCCAACGAGAAACCAGAGCAATCTGTGAATTTAAAAAAAATATATATCCTCATTCAATCACTGGCCTTTGCTGAGTTTATGTCATGTGCCCTTGTGGTTGACCTTGAGAAGATAAGATGGACCGGGCCTGGCTGTGGACCCCAGGGCTTCACGTCCAGCAGGGACTTGGGCACACAGACAAGTCACCGTGAACACGATACAGGCCACCACAAAAGCATGGCGTGCGGGCTGATGAAACTCGGTGTGGAATCCGTTCTGCAGAAGACCCCAGAGCCCTCCTTCCCCACCCCTGTTCAGCAGCAGACGTGGGGGACTGGAACCAGGGCCTTCGCTCCATGGGGTACCAAGGCAGCCTGGGCACAGGGAGGACACCCACCAGGAATCTCACTTCCGGAGGCTGGACTCGGAACTCATCTGAGACCCAATCCCAGTGCCGGCCCAGCACCCCTGTCTTTGTTGCCTCTGGTCCTAGAGCCCCAAACCCAAGCCTCATCCTGGGGGATGGAGACAGACCCGTCAGCCTCTGTCCCCTCTAAAACTCCCCTTCCCCCATGCCCAAGTGCCCGGCCACTGGCTGACCTGACCCCAAACCGTTGCCCGCAACAGAGAGCCTAGGCCTCCCCAGGGGCTGGAGTAGACTGAGGGAGCTGAATGCTCATCCCCAGGCTCCAATTCACTCTCTTTTCAGACACCACCACCCAGGAGTCCCATTAGTTACCACCCTTCCCAGGCATCCATTCAGGATGACAGGCTGACCTCCAGGCAGACGCCATGGGCCATGGGCCACTGCGCACCTTTGCTGGCTGGGCCCTCGTGCGGCTGAGGATAAGCTGCCCTCCCTCTGTAAGGGACCCGGGATGAACAGATTTCTTCTCGGCCTCTCACCTGGCCACTGGTTTATCCCTTTATTCCATCTATCCCCCAAGCAGTTGTGTGGGCAGCTTGCATGCCGGGACCTGGGCCGAGCCCCTGCTCCCCAGTAGAGCCCCCTCTAGACTTCCAGTGCCCTGTGCCCCCACCCCCCACACCGACCAGATGCCCAGGCCCCTTCGGACTGGGGCTGAGAGAGAAAAAGCCGGAACTCATGGGAACCAGGGTTGACCTGATGACTGCATCTGGGGAGTTCAGCTCTAACCAGGGCTTAGGTCGCCCTTGCTCCCCCAGGAGCCTGCAAGCCAGAGGCGGCTGCCTTCCTTTGTTATGCCTGGTAGGGTTGGCTCTGCATTTGGAAGGATGAGGTGGGGCAGGTCCCAGAAATAAGGGGTAGAGGAAACTGCTGGGGCCCAGTAGATGTGGCTCCTTGGCCAGCTGCTGTGTGCCCCCGGGCAGCCTGGTCAACACCTCTGAGCATGATTTCCTGTCTTGTAGTAGGTCCTCTGACCCCTCCAGCTGTGTTTAGTATCTAGAACTCCAGCGCAGTACTGACACGTACGTGCGCAGTAGACAGGTACTCAGTAAACGCTTAATGACTCGGATCATCTTTTTTTTTTTTTCTACATGTCACATACGATCTTAGACTTTTCAGACAAAATGAAACAGGACAAAAACCTAAAACAGCAATTATATGATTTCACATCAGCATCGTGGTCGGGGTTAACGCTTGTCGCAATTGGCTGGCATGTCACACCAGCATCTCGTTTTTTTACAAAAGGCATTGAGATAATACATAACATTTTCTTGTATCTTATGACTGGATCAGCAGCCCAAAAGGGGCAAGTGCAGAGGGGGGATAGTCCTGGATTCAGAAAAAGCCTCTAAGCCCATGAAGATAATATCCAGGCATGAAATTTATTTGCATTTATAAATGTTTTATTCAAGGATAAAATACCTATAAAAGTGAACCATTAGTTACTGTAGAGCCCAAGCATTTTTTTATAAAGCGAACACCCCCCTCACCTTCTATCCCAGAGACCTCCTACATGTCCCGTCCCGGCCATAAATCCCCCAAAGGAGAGACCTGGTGTGACCACCATCAGCACAAAATCTTCTATTTTTTGTCATTAGTATATAAGAAATAATTGATTGTGTTTTATTATTTCTTGTGTATCCAGTGACATCGCTCACTTAACATAATAAATGTAAAGGTTTATTTATTGTTTCTTTTGCATGGTTTACACATAAAATCATGCCATCCTAGAATATGATCATTTTATTTCTCCCTTTAAACCCTTGTGTGTCATATTTCCTTTTCTTCCCGTATTACATTGGTTGGGACATTCAGTACAGGGATGGAAAGAAGCTGGAATCCCAAGATATCTTTGTCTTGTTCTCAATTTCACGGTACGTTCTTCGATGTTTCAACTGTTGACTATGGTACTGTCCTTGTAGCCAGGTTTAATTAGATTAAAGAACAGTGCTTTTTATCACAAGAAGATCTTTTTATAGGAAGAGGCCTTTCATTATCTTTAATTGTATTAAAATTATTTTCTGCATCTACTGAGATAATCATATGATTCCTACTTCTTTATTCTGCGACATAGTGCGTTACACTGATTATATTTTTTAGCTCTTGTTTTATAGACCAGCTTTATTGAGGTTTAATACACATGCCATAAAATTCACCCTTTCAGAGTGTGCAATTCAGGACGCCATGCAGAGTCGTGCTGTATTTAAGGCTGTGTCCCTGTCCACGTGTCCTCTCCGGGTCCCTCCATACTCGGTGTCTGCATTGTTGGCTCAACAGAAGAGCTGAGGTTTCAGCAACTGTGCTAAGCTAGGCCACGAATCATTCATAAATCATTCTTTTGATCTGTATTTTTGGTTGTTAAAGGGTCACTTTGGATGCTGTTAATGAGAGGGACCTTGTGTGATGAAACCAGAGCCAATATTTGCATAAGGCTGGCTTATCGATCATGGTCAGAGCACGTAAGCACCCCCATTATGGACATAAGCCTGCAAGGAGCAGTTCTGTGTCTAGACCCCACGTGTTATCATTGTGCTGGGTTCTTCCGGGCACAAGCAATGTCACTCCAACTAGTAGGGGGAGGATAAATCAGATCAATTTAAGATCAAGGTCAAATACCAAATAGGCTCTCAAAAGATTAAAACAGAAGGGCAGTCATCAGGGCTGTGTCAGGTCCCATCAGAAAACAGAAACCACACCAGTCATGTGAAGAGAGGGATGCAGTATTGCCAACGGTCACAGCTGCTGAGTAGGTAGCCAGAAATGCCACAGTAAGGCACCCACCGAGTCTGGAGGGCACCACTGTGGGAGACGGACTCTGCCCAGCATGTGGAGGCATAGGGAGGAGGTTGTAAGTATTATGACTTAGGAGCTGGCAGACGCCTTAAGCGGGAGCCCAGAGGTCTGCAAAGGGGCACCAGCCGCTGGGGCCAGAGACACTCAAGACTGGCTTCTGCAGGACAGGCACTGGGGAGACACTCTGGCCGGGGCAGAGTCCCTAGAGGCAGCCAGCCCACTCCTCCCAGCCGGGCCCCCTGCAGGGACAAAGGGCAGAGCAGGGGTGTTCTTGCGGGGTCCTCGCCTCAGCATCCCATGCAGAGGACAAAAGGATGGAAGCAGGATGGACCGGGGAGGACTGAGGGAAGGGGCTGGTTCTACCACCACTGGTTTCTTGGCAGCACTGAAGACATCTGGATGTGCCCATTGCGGGCGCCGCGGGTTACTTCATTGGGACCAGGAGGACCGTTACAACAAATGACAGCTCCCTTCCCTGCAGACGCAAGTGCCAAGCTGTCTCGGAAAGGCTTTGACGATGTGTGAGCCCAACCACAGTATATAAGCTGCGTGTTTAAAGAGTATCCATTTAGGGGCGCCTGGGTGGCTCAGTCGTTAAGCTTCTGACTTCGGGGTGGTGGGATTGAGCCCAGCGTGGATCTCCGCCGGAGATTCTCTCTCCCTCTCCCTCTGCCTCTCCCCCTGCTCATGCTTGCTCTCTCTCTCTCTCTAAAATAAATAAATATATTTTTTAAAAGGTGTCCATTTAGAATAGAAAGCTCCTTTTCCGTATCAAAAGAACTTATTTGTACAACAGCTCGATTCTTTTTCTCCAACATTTATGCCTTTTGTAACAGTTTGCCCACTGGCAAATCTTTGAATTCCTAGTTATTTGTGAGCAATTTATGCAGTGGGAATTTTTTTTTTTTTTTTTTTTAGTTAAAATAAAGCATGTTTGTTATACATCTAAAGGAACAGCAATTTTTGGACTAATAAGTGATTCAAAGTTATATTCCAGCAGAGTTATGGAAGCCAGTGAACCAGGCACACAGAATGGACTCATAAAGGCAACGATAAGCCCAAACCAAGAATCCCTCCCCGGGAAAAGCTGCAAAAAGCTTTCTCTGCCGCCCTGCCGAGCTTCGCAGAGCCTGCTGACCTCCGAACATTTGGGAAACATTGATAATTCTTTCAATATTTTGCAAGGTCTTTTTCTTTAAGATTCTTACTCTTAAAAAATATGCTGCAAAAACATAAAAATACAACCTTTACAGTTCAGTTTTGAGTATTTCCTGCTTCAAGATCCAGGATAAAAATGGGCTGAAATGCATAAAAACAGGACCAAGTATAAATATTTACATCAAATATAGCAGATAGAATACTAGCAGTTACTGTATTTAAATGATCCTGTGAAATGTATAAAAACTTGAACGCATAATTAGACAGATTGGCAGAACTTTAAACAACTTTAAATTATTTGGAACTGAGGGGGCGCCTGGCTGGCTCGGTCAGTGGAGCATGCGACTCTTAATCTTGGGGTCGTGAGTTCAAGCACCATGTTGGGTGTAGAGATTACTTAAAAATAAAATTTAAAAAAAAAGCTATTTGGAAGTGTTTATTCTCACTAATAATTTCAAATTAGTCAATTTTCATTTTTTAATTTTGTAAACTTGGCAAGATCAATTACAAGAAACAGATTACTCATGAGAATATTTAAACACTGGCCAGATGTGGTGACATTCATGTATACTTCTGTTTCTGCTGGCAGTTTAATTGGGTCACTATTTTGGAAGACAGAAAATAAAAATTAAAATCCTCCATGTTTCCTAGACATCCAGATCTTCTGCCTCTGCAAGCCTATGCCCGGAATTTTTTTCTTAAAAGCCTAATACAAAGAAGCAAAAGCTTAATTTAGCATTGTCTAAACAAAACAAAAGCAATGGAAAATCTTATATATTCTGTAATGAAGTCTAGTAACCTGATGAAGTGAATTTATAGCCTCTTGCGCATTGCATGCTAGGAAGATAAAATGTTTCTGTCTACTTTAATGCTGTACAGCTCTGAAACTTCACTTGCATTTATATTAGAGTAGAAAGAGAATACAAACATAAATAGGTTTGTTTAGACAGTGGTTGAGTGTATTTTATTTTGTCCCTAAATATCTATACTAATCACAATACAGAATGTTTTTGATGAAATCCCAGTGTGGAAAATACACCAGAAGCAGTTACCCTATTGAGGTGTTTGTTACCCGGGTCCTGACTAACTGCCTCTTGCACCAAACGTGAAACCCTTCTCGGCTGAGAGGTCACAACAGACTTGGAAACTTTCATGGAAGAAGGACTGCTTGCCTTTGAACCTGCAGAAATTTTTGGGTCAAGTGATTTAATGAGTGCTTGCTTTTCCCAAATTGCTTGTGCAGAAATCCACAAACTTTATAATGCAAGCCAGGAAATTGATTCAAACACAGATTGTTCTGGTAGGCGCCAATAAAAGTTCCTGTCCCAGTCACAAGATTTAAACGCTGTAGAGAGGTGGTGCCACAGAGTCTGAGAAAAGTCAGCCCCGTTTTATTAGCGTGATCAAGGATCCCACCCTACCTTTATTTAAAGTGCTACCGTATGTTGGAGATAAACCTGATAAAAAAACCAGGGCTAACAGCTCAGCTTCGTTGTCAGACCGATAATGGGAAGTAGGAAGCCCATGGATCAGTTTCCCAGAACAAAGCTGAAAATTAGTTTTCCAACTTAAAAAGCATGTACTACCTTTATTTTTTTGCTATGATTGCTTTGTGCTCTCTCTGCTTCTACAGCCTTAATTTTAGTTTCAAGAGTGGTTTTGGATGGATTTTCCTGTTTGGGTCTTGTGTTTATTGGTTGCTACGGGTTATTCAAAGATGAAGTTGAAAGGTTAATGGCCAGCCACTCTTCCCTCTGCGGGAATGCTCTAAGCACTGTGACGTTGCAACCAGCGTAGGTGACCGTGTGGAAGGTGGATCAGGTGAACTGTCAGTGGAAGTTCATTTAGTTACGTGGCACTCCCTTTTTCTGAAATTAGATCATGGCTATGCATAATGCAAACACCTTAGGTGCTTAGAACCACTCACTTGCGGTATCAAGCGTCACGTGGTCGAAGGAACAGAAAGAGCATAATGTGTGTTCCACCCCAAATCATAACCTCTCCGAGCCTGCTTACTGCCTATTCGTGGGAATGACGAGGTGTGGCTTGGAGGCATGATTTTCAAGAATCAGTTGAACTTTATATGTAAAATGTGCTTTGTGTGTAAAACAAGGTATTATTCTGTGCTTTTTTGTAACCCTACAATTCAAATTATTTGAAGTGGGGAACTTCAAGCAATCATCCGTTAGATTTGTCTCCAGCTCTTTGTTTTGGTATCACAACCAGGCCACGGGCTCAGGGTCCCCACTGAGCCTCTACGAACACCCACCCTGGGCTGCATGCACCTCCAGCCTGTTTGTACCTCTCAGGGTTGACCAGCCAGCTGGGGATTGGAGAGCATAAAGCAGCAATTTATTTTGTTCGTTTGGCTTTTTGTCTGCCTCGTTGTGTGCCTGACGTTCCTCGTGTCTCCTGATGAACAGAGAAGTTGGCTTGTTACTTAAACAGGACAAACAGACAGGTGTCTCCTTCCCAGGTGCTCGGGCTGGTTGGCGATCCAGACTCGATGAGGCAGCCGTTAGGGAGCTGAGCAAGTGGGAGGCCAGAGGGAAGGATCTAGAAGAATGGAGGTGGCCTCTGGGGCATAGCAGCAGTCTCAATGATTTCACTGCTCCAACCAGACAAGGTTAGTGCTCAAAGAGCTCTACAGGCTTCCAAACCACAGTGTGAGCTCTCTCGCATCTGATACGCACAGTATTTGTTCCATATTCCATTTGCACAAAGTTATTTTCTTTTTTTGAGAAATGATTTTAATTTGTTTTTAATGCAATCTAATTCACAGAGCTTAAAATTCACCTTTTAAAATGTACAAATTGGTAGTTTGGGTATATTCATCCAATTGTATAACCATCACTTCTATCTGATTCCAGACTATTTTCATCATCCTAACAGAAATCCTTACCTATAAGCAGTCACTCCCCATCCCTTTTCCTTTTGTCTCATTCTGTTTTCTTTCTGACTCTCAAACTGAACCTCCTCAACTGAACTCTCTTTGTTTTCACAGAGTTTTCTCTCTCCAGTTCAAATCCGCCTTTGAGCCCCTCCAGTGAATGTTCATTTACTATACGTTTCAAATCAAGAATTTCTATTTAGTTCTTTCTAATAATCTCTCTCTCTCTATTTATTGATAATCTATATTTGGCAAGACCTTGCTCTCATACTTTCCATTAATTGCTCAGATGTGGTTTCCTTTAGTTCTTTAGACATATCTTCATGGGGAGGTAAGTCTTTGTCTAGTACCTCCAACATCTGGGCTTCTCAGGGACAGCTCTTATTGACTGCATCTTTTTTCTGCATATGTGCCATACTTTTCTGGATTTGGGGTGGAGTTTTTTTGCATTTTTCTTGTTCCCTTTTTCCTTTTTTCTTTTTTTTAAAACTGGACATTTTATTTCTTTTTTTAAAGATTTTATTTATTTATTAGAGAGAGAGTGGCAGAGAGAGAGAAAGCCCACGAGTTGGGGGGAGGGGCGGAGGGAGAAGCAAACTCTCCGCTGAGCAGGGAGCCCAACACAGGGCTTGATCCCAGGACCCTGAGAGCATGACCTAAGCCAAAAGCAGTGACTTCACCGACTGAGCCACCCAGGTGCCCCTAAACTGGACATTTTAAATAATATAACATGGTAACTCTCAAAATCAGACCGCTCTCCATTCCCAGGTGTGGTGGTGGTGGTGGTGTTAATGCAGTCTCAGGTTGTTCTTGCTGTTTGGTTTAGTGACTCTTCTGAATTAACTCTATAAAATCTGTATTCTTTGTTGTGTGTGATCACTGAGGTCTCTGCCCACTTACCTTAGTAGTAATGTCATAATTGGACAGAGATTTGTTTAAATAGCTCAAACCAATAAATCTCCCAGCCTTTGCAGTGGGGTTGGGTGTGCATGCTCTATCCTGTCTTCCATCTCTGACACGTGGTTTACAACTATGACTTAGTTTAAACCTCCTGCTTGCCCAGGACCTCAAGGTCAGCCAGAGGTGAGAATCTAAGGGCTTTGCAATTCTTTCCTCAGCACGTATCCAGTTGCAAACAAGCGTGTGCCCTTCTTAATTCTCAGGAACATGCTCATGCTTTGCTTGTGCCCTATGTACCTCATTCCCCCGGTTTTTACCCCACTCTAATGGCCCCTCAGGCTGATGCAATGTTAAACAATTGTCACTGATTGTTTTCTGCAAATGCCCCAGGGAAAAGGTTGTTCACAGAGAGTGAACTCTGAGTCAAGTCAAATACAAATAAGTTCTGGCTGGAAGTTTCCAGGGAATAGCCAGACAGATCAAATACTGTAATTCTCTTAGAATGAGGCTTTAGGAAGCTCCAAATCTATTTTTTTTTCTTCTATTTTTTATAGCTATTGTGATTGTGAGTCTGTTGCTTTTAACTGTTCTCACAGAACTTGGGGGGTGTGGTGCATAGTAATAGGACAAGTTAAAATCCACAGAGCCCAATGTTTGTGCTGAGATTCAGACAATATGTTTGAATATGCACTCCCTGGATTATTACAAACTTTGGTTAATTTCCAGACTTCTGAAAAAGTTTAATTTGACAATTTTTGCCAGTGTCCTTGTTGGCTTGAAGAGGAGAAAATTTGTAGAGGTCCTTTTTCTATTACTCTGGAAGTGCTCATAAAATCCATTTTCTTATGCTTGCAAATAAGAGTCCTGCACAAGACATGATAGGTTGGTACAGACATTTAGTTAATTGATTTGGCCCTCTGAGCTATTCCCAAAAGCCATAACCCCATCATCCCCTCAACATAAGGTAAGAGCTTTAGATAACTTTCAACCTGTATAGAGAGTCAGGTGTCATTTTAGGAAATTTGTTCTTGTTTTTATGAATGAGAATTCTGTACCATTTACTATGTATCCTTGCATTTAGCAACAGGCAGAAGACAGATGTTGTTTTGTGATATTATACCCTCTCCTCTTTGCCAGGGATCTGATAGTAACCCTGAAACATTGTGTTAGCTTTCGCGGCACTCACCACAGAAGGTAATTACATCAGTTGAACCAGATGAATTTGCTGCATCTGAAATCCAAAACTGATTTAATATTGGCATCTTCGTGTAACACTACATAATATAAATATTTGCACATATGAATGGCATGTTCACCCACTGGATTTTGTGAAGCCCTTCACTGTTTCCCTTATAACTGTGTTCAAGGAGCACTAACAGTTTCTGACAAGTCATAACCAGTTGATAAAAGTGAAAGAGTCAACAATGTATGAGAGCCTAAGCAGAAGGAAAGCTGGAGGAGGGAATGCGATGGAAAGGCTCTAACTGCTGTAATAAAAAAAATATATAGTTTATTCTTACACAGTACCAAGTTTGTCTCTTGCCTTACTTTGGAAATTAAATGCTTGTAAACACTATAATGACCAAAAAATGTATATATTTTAGGAGAATAAAACATGAAGGGAGGAAAGATCAGTTACATAAAACTCCTTTTAAGGAAAAGTGGAAGTAAGTGGACAAAGGATTCTGCCACAGAGACAGAGGATGAGGAAAACAAGAACAGAGAATTTAAGACAGGGTGCTGTCAACACTGTCAGATGACACGAGGACAGATATGTTCAGCCTTGAAATGAATCCATGAAATTGAGCAATTATCGGTACATTGGGTACACGGCTGGGAGCAGAGCCTGAGGAAGGCCTTCAGCAGGTGGTTCTCGGGTCTATATGTGAGTCAGGAGCCTTCTGGGTCCTGTGCTAGTACGAAGCCGACAGAGATGGAAGACCAGAGGTAGTCTGTGGATTCTCCTTTTTTTAGAATATTACAATCCTGATATTCTTTGGAGAACCTCTTGGTTAAAATTCCTCTTAGTTATGGACTTCCATCAGTAATTTCTGTCCTTCTCTCCATCTTCTTCTTTTGGATATAGTTCATCTCAGAAATTTTATAAAAACTATGGAACGTCAATTCCCCCCACTCACGTATCTTTAGATATCCGTGGACATCAGGATAAAAACTGGTGGAAAAAATGACAAACGTGGTTACTTGATGGCCATTGCTGAATCTGCTTCCTTGAGTCTGCTCATCCTTTCTTGGTAGTGGGATAGAATATTACCGGAAAATATTTCCTTTTTAGGTTCACTCAGGTAAAAGTCATCTCTTCGAATCTCTTTTATCACTTCCATGCCTTTCTCTCTGCATCCTTTTAACCTTCTTTGGTTGTCTCTTTACTTCTACATGTAACTTTATTCTTTGAACTATTAACCCCAATGTTTCTTTGTCTGATCACATTGCCCCTGATTCCCTTGTCATATTCCCTCAGCTCACATTGTAATTTTAGTAACTTTCCCATAAATCCCTGCCTGTAGCAGCCTGGATTTTCTTTTCCAAATTTCTCTTTGATGACACGTTTGAAAGTATATTAAATGGTTTATTAAAAACAGTATCTCTGTAGTAATGTTTGTTCTTAGATTTCCACATTATGTATCACTTACAATATGGATGGAAATGCCTCATGCTTAATCCAGCATAAATGAGTTGTTTTTACTATGGATATATCCAAGATTAGAAGGTATTCACACATAGTCAGTCTGCCGTAGGATGAGTCTAAATGGGCTTCTATAAATCACTATCAACAATTAGTATATAAAGAAATCTGTATAATAAACAACACTTCAAAAAGTTTAATTCTTAGCAGGGAGGAACCAGATGCTAACTGAAGAAAGATCAAGCCTACTTTTGTAGCCACTAACAAAAGAGAGAACAGTATTGAAAGTAGGAAAAAATTTTAAACTTAAAACAGGTGGGAGCATTATAACAGCATAAATCTTCTGAAAGAACTTTAAGAGCTCACATTTGTGGTTACTTCCTTACTTTTGTGGTAACCCCCCCATACAAGCCACTATCTTGCATGTTGAATACTTTTAACAAACTTTATCTTCTCCACAATTAACTTACCTAGGGTAATTCCCTAAAAGCAAAGAGCCACATGTCTAATGATATTTGCTACAGTGTTATTTATATTAGCAGAAAACATAGTTTAGTTATATCAGGTTTTAAAATTTTAGTAAATTGGAGAAATAGAATATTATATAGATGTTGCAATAATTATGGAGACCAACTAGAATATTTACTGTAAAAGGTGAATTGAAAATAAATGCTATGGTTAAGTCAGATTTTAAATGTTTAAATGTTTAATGGAAAAATATACTCTAGACTTTTCCTTTGGATTGAAACATTCCGCAGATTTGCAATAGCAAAAACTTCATGGCACTTGCATGTCCCCATGGCTGGGAGGAGCCTGGCTCAGACTGTGGTCTAGAATTAATGTGATGGATTGTGTTGTCAATATGAAACTGACTATTGCAGGACAAAGAGACAGGTTGTAATCTGACCAGTTGTTACATTCTTTATTTTTTTTTTTTTTTTAAGAGAAGTCAGTCAATTGCTATGTAATACATTTTTTAAAAGATTTATTTTAGGTAGGCTTTATGCCCAAGGTGGGGCTTGAACTCACAGCCATGAAATCAAGAGTCGTCTGCTCCTCCAACTGAGCCAGCCAGGTGCCCCCCACTTTTTAAATTATAGGTATCTACTTCATGGTGTACTCTCTATAAAGAGATAGAAAGAAATGGTCATAGACACACCAGGCCGATTCAAGCAAGAACAAAAGAGGTGAGACTTTTCATTGTGGACACGGTGGAAGGTAACATAAGACATTACCTATGCTAGAGCTGCTAACATTTTTCATTGTTATTAAAATTCCATAATGAAATTATAATGGCCTGATCCTCTTGGTGCTGAATAGCATAGCATTGAAATATATAAAGCCCAGAAGCTACACTAGTTAGAAATAATTAACAATTGTTATCAATCATTAAGAGGTCTCTGACTTTGAAGTGCGAAATTCGGAAAAGTAAACACAGGATTTAAAGGAAGTGTCACGCATCATGTTGGGGTAGTGATTCAATGTAACAACATGCACAAGGATGCACGCGGAGAGATGCCTGGAGATTAATTAATGGTGGTTAACATTCTGCAGGGAAAAAACTAAGGTTTAAGTAGCTTGCTTAAAAACATGTGGTTAGTAACAGGGAGAGGTGGGATTCAAAGCCACGACTAAACTCCTGAGGCGAACCACACAGCCTTAGATTAAACTGGACAAATTGAGATGAAACTGGAAGAAAGCATGTGACCATGAATTAAATGTGTCGCCCCACTCCTCCTTCCTCTTACTTCCTCCTATAACCTCATGAACGCTGCTTTCTTCTTATTTTTTTTTAGAGACTGAGAGAGAGAGAGAGAGAGCATGGGTGCAAGTGGGGGGAAGGGGGGAGGGAGAGAATTTCAAGCAGACTGTCAGCTCAGTGTGGAGCCCAACATGTGGCCCGATCCCATGACCTCAGAGCTGAAATCAAGAGTGAGTCTGACACTTAACCCGACCGGGCCACCCAGGAGCCCCAACTGTTTTCCTACTTTAATTGCTTGAGCGAGGAATCCCCAGTGACTATTGAGTATCTACAGACACTTGCTTGATTGAATTAAAAAGAAAAAAACACTTGAAAAACAAACTATAGATGCGAATGACAATGGAAACACTAAACGCGATACAAATCTGAGTGTGCGGTTCCCCCATGTGAATACAGCTTACATTTTACTGACGAAGTCGCAGTAACTCGGCGAATGTTGGCTTTCTGTCTTTGTGGAAGAAGCCTGCCAAGCCTCACGGGCCTTCCCAGGTAATTCCGTCCAACTTGCAATGTAGAGAAGGGAGGGAACAGATCCACGGGGATCCCAGGGCTCTCCCCTGCAGGCTCCAGCATCCTGTCCTCCCGGGGTTCAGACCGGGCACAGAGTCTTCCGAGCCAGCAGCGTCCTTCCCCTCAGGAAGACGTGCGGTGCAGGCCACGGTCCCGTCTGATGGGACGGTGAGTGCCTCCCACTCTGCACGGGCCTCCCCTGGACCTGACTCCTCAGCGTTCCAGTGGGAACGTTGAGCAAGAGGTTCGGAGAGGGCCAACAATCATACTTTATCCTCTCTACCTGTGTTCATGGCTTCCTTTATGCTTTTTTTCCTCTTGCTTGGGTTAAAAAACACAACAGAGGAGAGTCCAGCCTGACCAGGGCCTTGTGTGGGGCCTCTGTCTACAGGTTTTCGAGGTCAGTGTCACCAGCTCCTGCCTCTGGGAATCCGACCTCGGGGGTGTGTGGGCTCCAGGGGGCATCTCTGGCTGGACGCCCTCCGACAGCTGGTTCCCCTCAGCCGCCGGTGGCGTCTCAGGGTGCCCTGGGCGACGCCTACCTGCCTGGGGCTGGGCTGAGCAGGTGAGCAGAAGGGACCCAGGCCTGGAGGAGAATGCTGACTCACTGCCCTCCCCCGCTCCTGAGCTGCCCCAGGACCCCACACTTCAGCGTGCAACCCGCGGTCCAAAAGGCTCCTTCTGATGCCTTCTCATTTGCTCAAGTGCTTGCTGCTTTGGGGCACTCTAGGGGATCCCCCAAAGTCATTATTTTTTTCTTTGTTTTAGGTGGATTTTCTGTTCTGGCATCATTAACTCTCCCATTTAAATTCTAGTCTGATTTTAAATATATTCAAATTAAGATTTCCGTTGTAGAATAAAATAAAAAGCTAATCTACGTATTGAAACTTCCCAACACTCACAAGTTATTGAAATAACCTGATCAAGGATTAAGTGTTTGATAAACTTGCCAGCCAACGAACGTGGGAATGAGGATTTTGACAGACAGCTGCTGGGGAAAATCACAGGCTTGAGTCCACCTGCGCACCTGTGTCGTCCCCTCGGAAGCTGAGGTACGGAATCAATTAATGACAAAGAATCATGAGAAATCAATATCAAAGCCCTCTTCTCCTCAGACGACTCTAAACTAGTTCTTTTTTTAATCTTTAGAAGTAGTGGTTCTTCTTAGGTGGATTTTGTTTCAAAGGTACAACGACCTCTGTTAAACTGTTCTTCATCGAGGGAAAAAGGGTCGTATGTAGGACTCCACGGAGGGATTTCAGAAAATGATGCTGCTTCTGAATATTTTATTAAGATGAATCGTAGACATTGGTTTTTTTTTTTAATAAACTAACAAATAACCAAGTAACTCAATATGCTTTCATGTCAGGGTTCAAGAAAAATCATTCCAACAATTTAAAGAATTATGAGTGACGTTCTTAAGTAATGCAAAATAACTATGGATTATACTTTTCCTAATGTGCTCAACCTTGTTTTTAGTTTTAAGGAAATAATCTACCTTAACTCTTTTGGAAACAGATGAGGAATAAGTATCAACCAAGTGAAATAAAGTAAGTTACATATGTTTTTGAGAGAGAGAGAGAGAGAGAGAGCACGAGCAGGGCAGAGGGAAAAGGAGAGAGAGAATCTCAAGCAGAGTCCACGCTCAGTGCGGAGTCCGATGTGGGGCTCGATCCCCCGACCCTGAGATCATGACCTGAGCTGAAATCAAGAGTCAGATGCTCAACAGCCTGAGCCACCCAGGCGCCCCATAGGTTACATATTTAATTACGATTCCACATTCTATTAATTAACAGCAAATAACTTTATATATCACACTCACTGGATTCGAATGTTCAATAATCGTTCAGACTACACAAAGTCTAAAACCCAGAATCTCGCATTTGGAGGGAACCAAGCACTTCACAGAGTAAGTGTTGATATCTGAGGACTGAATTACTGTGTGGTCTGGGCTGTTGCAGGACATCTCGCCTGATGTAACTAGTGGGACTCTGTTTTGTTCCCATGTGGACTGACTGAGTTTCGAGTTCCCATCACATACCTGGGGAGGACCCAGGTTTCCATGTATCATGTTGAATCTTATAACACTGTCATCTGTGCAGGGGACAATGGTGGAATATCGTCAGTCTCTGACAGTTCGAGCCGTCGCTCCTGGGTCTTCTCTTCTCTGGGCTGGACTCTGCAGGACGTCCCGTCCTTCCTGGTTGAGGCCACTCGCTGCGGAGTCTCTGGCAATTCTTCACCGTAAGAGGCTGACTGTATGCATTACGGGTGCTGAGCTAAGCCTGACAATATGGACCAAAGCAGGAGAAAAGTCGGGAAAATAGAAACTATGAGAAGTTTAAACCATTTATCAATAATTTATGGCCTTCATTTATGGGGAACGTAGAAGAATAATCCTCTAGATCTAAAACTCCCTTTTTCCAGCTGAAAAAAGAAACCACTGTCAAGCAGGTTGAGTAACATGCCTGGCGAACATGACCGTAAGCTCTAGAGCTCCGCGTGGCTCCCCGTGGCTACCCCCGTGGCTCTGCGTGGCCCCCTGTGGCTCCCCATGGCTCCGCGTCCTGGCAGGACAACTCTGCATGGCCTTAGAGGGCTGGACACTGGAAGCCGTCACGTGAAATGAGATCACCTCAGCCGTCCTGCTGACAATGAACATTCACAGAAAAACCTTTCCAGGTGGAGGCAGGTGGCCGTAACTCAGGACACCTTCAGGAGCTGCCGTGATTCAGAGCGTCTGTTCTGTGTCTCAGAGCCAACGCTTAATGGGATCATCTCCCGTTTCATCTACGGGAGTGAACGTTTCAAGCACGTCTCAGTGCGTGTGCAAGCACTCACTAGACGGGGAAGGGGGACGGAGCCATCCAGGCGCTCCGAAGCTTGCCTGCAACGATGTGGGCCCATTGTCTGTAAGGAGAACCTAGTAAAGTGGATGTTCCTGCTTAAACCCTCTGGCTAAACCTTTGTCAGTTCTGTGATGTCATTTCACTGCCCGGATCAGCCTCCTCATGTCTAACCGTCTCCTCCGAACGCCCTGTTTCATCCTCTGAGACTGTATGCGTCGTCACCCTCCCCTCCTCACCTAGACAGAATGAAGTTTCCCCCATAGAAACCCACACCCTGATCCCAAAAAACTACAAATGTGCTGCCTACCTGCAGAGGGGTTTTGCAGATGTAATTAAGGTTCTGTACCTTAAAATTGGCAGATGATCCCGGATTTTCTGGGTAAGCCTCACCTAATCCCGGGGCCCTTGCAACAGAGAACCATCTCCAGCCCCCTGGAGAAGAGGAGGAGATGCAGGGCGGAAGGGATGGATTTGAAATGAGAGCAGAGCTCGGCCCATTCTCCACCACCAGCTTTGCCCCCAAGCCACGCGATGCAGGCAGGAGGAGGCTGAGAGCTGCCCTCGGCTGACAACCAGCAAGGGAACGGGGACTCCATCCCCGGACCACAGGGAGCTGTGCTCTGCCCACACGAGCGAGCCTGGAAGGGGACCCACGCCTGGAGCCTCCGGAAAGCGGCGCCCCTGGCCCACACGTTGGCACCGGCTGGTGAGACCCTGCGCGAAAGCCCAGCTGAGCCCGTGGCGCCCCCTCCAGGCAGCAGCGGCAGAGAACAAACCCGCTCTGTGGCGTTCGCGCTGAGCTCAATGCTGAGTGCATGCATGGCTGCATCGTTGCGGTTTTGTGAGTTCCAGCTTCTGTGCCAGGGCCGTGGCTCCGGCAGCTCTGGGGTGGGGGGAGGCTGTCTTCAGGCCCCAGGGCATCTGTGGGCTCCACTCCCTAGAAAACCAGGTCCCACGACGACAGCGGGCCTGGTTCAAATGGGCCCAAGTTCATATTCACACTCTGTCATCCACAAGCCATGGGCGCCCGGACCAGCAACTCCATCCCCACACCCTCCCCCTCCATGGCCTTGTCGTGGGTTCACCGTGAGGTGACACAACACATCTGATGCCCAAAATGAGCTCCGCAGTAGAAGGCCCTGGTGCTCTTCGCTGACGTGCCTCGGTCTATCCCTGAGACCTTCCTGGGACGATCACTAAGAAAACTGGAAAATAGGGGCGCCTGGGTGGCTCAGCCGGTGAAGCGTCTGCCTTTGGCTCAGGTCATAATTCCAGGGTCCTGGACTGAGTCCCGCATCGGGCTCCCTGCTCAGTGGGGAGTCTGCTTCTCCCTCTCCTTCTGCCTCTCCCCCTGCTTGTGCTCTCTCGCTCAAATAAATAAATAAAAATTTTTAAAAAAACTGGAAAATGAAGAGGTAGAAGAAACACATGGCCAGTTAGTGACCAGTGAGAACCCTTCAGACTCCAAGTTCGTCCTTCCCACATGAGGTTGAGCTGATGGAGTCTGAGTGGCAGGCCCCAGGCCAGGTCACAAGTGCTAACCTTTCAGCCATCCCATGGGCTGACAGTTATTCTCCCTGCCCCCCAGTACTGGTAAAAGAGTCTCGGGGAGGTGACGTGACCTGTCCAAGGCCAAGCGACAAGTGAGGGCACGCCCTGGAAAGGTCTGTCTTTGCCGGGCCGAGCTGGCTACCGCGCACCCCGGTTCCGTCAACACGAGGAGTTGCACCACAAACCTCTGTTCCTCCCACTACAACACTCCAGCCTGAACTCGCTCTCCACTGGGGAATCCTTCCAACGGATTCTGGCCGGCCCTTCCCCTCTGCCACGGGGCGCTAGGCGCAGCGAGCCCTGGCTGATCCCTGGGGTCCACGTGTGCACGGCGGGGCTCGATCTGCCGCACAGAAATGGGGAGCCTTGTCCGACACCACACTGTATGTGGGCAGTTCTGTCCCCAAAGCTTGTTTGCTTCATGGATCCTTAGGGGGAGCGGGGAAGTGTGGGTTGGGGTGTGCGGGTTGGGATGTGCTTAAGCAGAGATGAAAAATTTAAAAATCACTCAATACAAATGGGCTGTCCATGCAAACAGGTTTGAGCATTATTTGTTACAAGGGCAAGAAATAGCAAAAGTTTGAGAAAGACCAGAGGTCAGGATGCCAGAGAGAGGGGATAAGACGCATTGTCACAGTGTGGGTGCCTGGGGGGGACAGACGTCCCACCACCCGCCCTGCCCCTCCCCTCCCATACAGAGGGCAGGCCTGGCATCCACCTTCTTGCCTCTCCCTCTCCCTTCACACCTTTGTTCTCTGCCTGCTCCCTTCCCCAGCTGTGTCTATAAATCCCCTGAAACCGCTCGTGTCCCCGAGTCGCTCCACGGCTGAAGGGGTTGCTGCCATATGGGTTCAGGGGAAATTACCCTGAACTGTGCTCCTCCTTTGTGGGGTCTTCACAGCTGCAGATCCCTGGACACATGCAGGACACCACAGGGACGGGGGTGGGGGATGGTGTCAGAGGACACTCGAAAGGACTGACCTGGACAGCCGGCGCTGCCTCTCTTGTCCTCGACTGTCCTTCCCTCCCTTGGAGCCTGACCTCTAAAATCCATCCAGCCAACATGTACGCATGTTAATGAATAAACCAATGAACACTTTTCACCCTATTTCTGGATTTAAAAAATTGAAACTGGGGGCACCTGGGTGACTCAGTCGGTTAATCATCTGACTCCTGGTTTCGGCTCAGGTCATGATCTCGGGGTCCCGGGACCTAGCCCCGCGTCGGGCTCTGTGCTCAGCGGGGAGTCTGCTTCTCTTTCTCCTTCTGCCCCTCCCCCCACTCATAAATAAATAAAAAGTCTTTAAAAAAACTAAAACATGGACACTGAGTAGAGACACATCTGACTTGAAGAAGTGAGCACATTCTAGAACTCTCCGCCTTTGACAAGATAAGCAGAAGCCTAGGACGCCGACTATAGTGAAAACAGGCACGTTTTGGTGTCCGAGCTAACTCTTTGCTGCCACGTCTTTCAGAGCCCTGAAGCTCCAGTCTCTTCCTCAGTGGATCTAGGAGAGCAGAGCGCATACGCATACAACAGAGCTGGCTTAGGGCCATAGGCAGAAAAAAAAGTACTTTCATGGCCCAGAGTCAGGCTTGCATGTGCATATCACTCTGTGTTTTCCTAGACCTTCGGGACCAGGTGTCCGTGTGTGGAGGGCAGAGCCCAGACTGGCGGCCCCAGCTTAGTGGCAGCCCTGAGGTTCCGTATCTTTGTGCAGATCTCAGACACGGAGTGCTGGGGCGTCTGGCGGCCCTCCCACCCTTCACCCCGTGACTCAGGACGCATGCCTGGAGCAAAGTGCTGCTTGCAAAGCCTCATCCCCGCACTTTCTCTGTGACAGACGAGGAAGACGGGAACCTTGGCAAGCCTGGCATTGAGGTTCGGCAAGCTCTTGAGCATGTCAAGCAGGGAAGCAAAATCAATTGCAGAAGCAACCCCTCGCTGTGGTTGAGAGATTAACATCTTTACAAGATAATAAAGGCAACAAATTCCATCTGCCAGCACTCAAAGCAAGAGGCTCATAAAGGGATTCTTGGATAAGCAGGGAGGCTCTGTGCCCTGGCCTATCAGACGCAGAAAGAATGCTGGACTCTGGGCAGGACCAGCTCCTCGGCCTGGGCACCTAAAGCAGAAGGTTCCCCAGGGGGTGGGGGGCTCGGCTCCAGCTGCTGAAGGCATTCCAGCGTCCACTCATGGGAACCAAAGCAATGGGAAGCTGTCACCACCCTCCCTCTGACCCTTCCATGGTAGCCGTGGATTTACACCATCTTCAGGGAAACCTGCTGTGGGGGGGCGGCGGGGGGCGGCAGCTCCCACCTCCTGGTCTGCTCCCTCAGTGACCGAGCACAGTGGGGTGGGACTCCGGGCCACTTCTCTCTGATGCGTTGGCTTGCAGACGACCCATCTGCCCGACCAAGTCTTGCTCAGAAAGTGCGCATCCGTTGGAAGCTCTTTTTACTTGGTTCTCTCTGCTGTCCCAGGTGTTTGACATGTCCTGGTAGGCAGTGTCTCCCCACCTACACTGGGACCCTCCTCCTTAACCCCTCACTGGCATTTTCTTCCCAAATCTCTCACATCCCTGTCCCAACTTGGTGTCTGCTCCTTGAAGCACCCGAGGGACACACCCTCACGCCGGCCAGTGTCTTGGTAGCTGCAATCCCATGAGGTCCTGTCCATTCAGTTCTTCAGCCCCTCAAGAATACTTACTAAAATTCAACTCTGCTAGTAAATGGAAGGAAAGTTTCAGAGATGAAAAGAACACAATCTGTGCCATCGCCGAAGGACAGACACAATGAAAAGTGTGAAAAATCACACTGCAGAGCACGTGCTAAGGGAACACGGAAGAGGAAAGAGACCTCGGGGGGTGATGGAAGAGCATATGGAGCTCTTGACTTGCAGAAATATCAGGAAAGAATTGGTGAAAGCGGAATTTAGAGAGTCATCTTCACTTTTTCCAAAGGGTTAGCCCGTGCTGAAATGCAAGCAAGAGGGGCTTGCACTTTAAGCCAAGATTGAGGGGCAAGGACTGGATTTACCTTCCTGCCTGAAACAACTTAAGAAAACAACAACAACAGCAACAGAAAGATTTGAAACAATAGCATTTCCAGGTCTCCTCTCTGGGAATGAGCTCAAGCAGCACCGGGCAAATCCCCCGAGCTCAGCAGAGGAACCTAAGAGGCAGAAGACACCAGAGTGCTGGAGTTTTCATGGAAGAATATGCCGGATGAGGGGCGTGCACAGTGGTAGACTCTGGGGATCTGAGGAGGGTTCTCTCGGCGCCCACTCTGCCCCATCTGGGCTCAAGGGCATAGAGCTGGATGGAGCCCAGATAATGGATAGACTCATTCCGTGGGAGAAGCCCAGGGTCAGGGAGAGAGTCTGGGGAGGGAAAGGATGCAGCCCCAGGGGCTGACCCAGGTTGAGTGGTGCCCGCGTGCCCACCAGAATAGAAACGTCATGCTTTGCAGAGAACTGCGTTGGGAACTCAGAAGGGTCTAGCCTTGGCATTGGGGAGTAATGGGCACTAGAGTGAGCGCTTCAGATATTCAAACTTCTGCCTGATAAGTAGTAAAGGTCAGTCCCCAAAGGCTCAGACTCTTTCCAAGCAACCTAATGAATTCCAGAGCAAAGCTCAAGGATATTTAAAGAAATCCAAAAATACCCAGCACCAGAAAAGGAAAATTCACAATGTGTGGTATTCAATCAGATATTTCCAGGAGAGAAACAGGGGGAAAAATAGGAAAATCTGGCCCATTTTGAGAACAGAAATCAATCAGTGTAAACCAACTGAGAACTGTCACAGTTGTTTAGATTATCAGACAAGGATGTAAAAACAGTTATTATAACACAGTTTATGTTTCCAGAAACTACAGGAATTACTGAGCAAGTAGAAGAATGGGAGGAATTTTAATAATCAAACTTCTGAAGATGAAAATTAACCCATCCAGGATGAGAAATGTAGTGGTAGAATTAATGGTATAGTAAATATTTCAGGGGGAACGAGACTAGTGAGCTTGGAGACAATAGAAGATATCCAAAATTTAAAAATGATTTTTTAAAAAATGAGCAGAGTGTCCATGAGCTGGGGGACAGCTTCAGATGGCCTGATGTGTGTTACTGGAATTGCCAAGCACGATGGGACAGAAAAAATATTTCAATCAGTGATGGTCAGATGTTTCCGAGTTTGATAAAAATGGCAAAGTCACTGACCCTAGAAGCTCAATAGATTTCAAGCAGCAGGTGTCTCAGGAGAACCACATCAAGGGCATCACTGACGATTTGCTGAAAGGTGGGGGGGTGGGTTGGGGGAAGGGGCAGGCAGGTGAGGGGATTAGGAGGTAAAGCAGGCAATAATGATGTCAGAACGGCAGTGAGGGTGATGGTGGGTGCAGGGCGGAGTCAACAGGACTTGCAAGTGCACCAACTGTGGGCAAGAGGCGTGAGCAATCAAGAACGACACCAGAGTTTACTCCAAGCACCAGGGTGCAGCTTAGAAAGAAGGGGACACCGATTCACCTGCAGATGGCCCCAGGTCGCTGCAAGGTGACATTTACAACGATGCGGTTGTTGTCAGAGATGAGACGGAACACGCAGGGGGAGACTGCGTGGTGGAAGGTCTTGCACACCTCGAGTGTTATCATGAAGGTGAACGGACCCCCCCTTTCTCATGGCCGCATGATGTTTTCAGACGCTGTCTCAGCTGATGGAGTGGAGGTTAGTTGTAAGAGAAAAGGCTCTGGGCGAGGCTGGGGCTGGAAGTCAGGATGACTAAATCCTCTCCTCGAATTAAAATCACCCATTACCTGAGATCAGCATTCCTCGTGCCAAATCTCTTCATTTCGCATGCAAATCCCAAGATGCACTTTCCGCGAGGGATAATTATCTCATTATCTGTTACCCAGTGCCGAGTCTCTTGTTTCTCTCCCTCGCCCCTTGGTCGAGTGTGTGGCTTTTGGCAGCCTTGAGAAAGATATGACTCAGTTGCCTGTCAGCACGGTGTTAGTGGGAGAGAAGCTCCCAGAGAAGGACCGGGCTGTTGCGGGAGGGGAGCCCTAATTGATTACTAATTACTGGAACGTCGTGTCTGAAGGAGGGAAGGCGCAAAGCTGCTTTCCAACGCTCCGGGTAATTAGCCAGCTTGGTTGAGCTGCCCCGAGATGGCCTGAGGAGAGAATGTCGGAGAAGAAAGGAGGCTTTCAACCTCCTTCTAAGATTTCTGTGTGGCTTCTACGCAACGGGCTTCTGGCTGTCAAGCACGAAGGATGGGGTGGGGTTGGGATCGAGGAGCGTCTCTCCATCTTAGTCGTCAAATCTGTGGGCACACAGATTACTCAAAGTATTCCTATGTTATCCTTTTAACATGTGTGGGATATATTAGTATATATGTATATAATTAGTATATATGTATATAATTAGTATATATATATATATATATAGTATATATATTAGTATATAGTTGGCAACTTGTCTCCTCTCTGAGGTCGGGTTAGTCTGGACAGAGCAGTGTCAATGTTATTGATCTCTGCAATGAACCAGTGTTTGATTCTGTTGGTTATCTTTATTATTTTCCTGTTTTCAATTTTATTAACTTCTGCTCTCATTTGTATTATTCCTCTTTTTCTGCTTAATTTGGGTTTAAATTGCTTTTCTCTTTTAGTTTCCAAAGTTATTGATCTTAGACTTTTTTCTGTAAAGTGTGCATTCAATGTTATAAAATCCCTCTAAGCTCTGTCTCTCTGCATCTCACACATTTTAATTTGTTGTTAAATTTAGTTAAAATTACTTCAATAAATAGTGGTTTTGTCTAGTTCTCCTTGCAGTTCTATTGGGTTTTGATTCATGTACCTTTTTTTTTCTTCATGTACTTTGATACCATCTTGATGTGTACAGATTTAGGATCAACATATCTTCTTTGGGAGAATTGATCCCCTTTACTATTACATACACCTCGTGATCCCTGCTCATTTTTCCTGTTCTTTTTTTTTTTTAAAGGTTTTATTTATTTATTTGAGCACACGCTAGAGAGAGAATGAGTGGGAGGAGGGGCAGAGGGAGAAGCAGCAGAGCAGGGAGCCCGACGCAGGACTCAATCCCAGGACCCTGGGATCATGACCTGAGCTGAAGGCAGATGCTTAACCGACTGAGTCACCCAGGCACCCTGTCATTTTTCCTGTTCTAAGTCTTCTGTGTCTGAAATCAATAGAGCTACCAACCTTCTTTTGATTAAAGTTAGTGTGCTGTAACTTTTCCCACCTCCTTTCTTTTAACCTAAGATTTTACATTTAAAATGCATTTCTTGGGGCACCTGTGTGGCTCAGTCGGTTAAGCATTTGCCTTCGGCTCAGGTCATGATCCCAGGGTCCTGGGATCGAGACCCACGTTGGGCTCCCTGCTCAGTGGGGAGTCTGCTTTTCCGTCTCCCTCTGACCCTACGCCCCCCATGACTCATGCTCTCTCTATCAAATAAAAAAGTGAAATCTTTGTTAAAAAATTTAAAAAATAAAATGCATTTCTTACAGACAACAACGATTAAACCTTGTTTTTTCGTACACTGACCGTCTCTGTCTTTTTACTTGGTGCATTTAGACCATTTACATTTAAGGCAATTACTGATATTCAGATAGTATCTGCAGCATTGGAAGCTATTTTCTTTGTTTCTTCTTTTCCTCTACTTTTTCTGTCATTGATCATTTTAATTTACTCTACTTCTGCAGATTTTAACAGTTGTTTTCTGTGAGGACCTAAAGGAAGGCGAGAAGGGATGCCTGGTGGCTGGGAAATGTGTGTGCTCTTCCAGCTGGGAGCAACCTAATTCAGTACGGCCATCTGGGAAAATAGAGTGGAAAACAGTGTGGAGCCAAGTCACTGATGAGTCTGACCCTGGGAGTAATTCCACACGAGCAAAAAGCTCATTATCGCATGTTGATGTCCATTACAGCACTACCCACAACACTGAAAACCTGTCAGAAGACGCTTTCATAAATTACCTGGTAACGAGTCATACCCATTATCAAAAAGAAGTTTCAGAAGTAGTCACAGCTAGTGTCTAGCACAATCTCTTCTATATCAAAAGTGCTCAATATGTTTGATGAGTGCCAGGAGGCTCATAACTCAGTGCTGTTTCAAGAATAATGTTACCTTGTGTGTGTTGGGGGGGACACTTGGTACCTTACAAAATGAGAGTGTATGTACTTACTTTTATTCTGGTAAACAGCCATAATTTTTTTTCCTATATTTTGTTCAAAAAGCACTTGGATAAATACCAAAAAGTTGCTCAGATGTAGGTCATCTTCTTTGCCCATGACGCAGTTAACTAGAAATCAAAATACGGTATCACCACCAAAAATAAACCTACGTACATGTAAATAATAAGAAAAAATAGTAAAAGCTTTGCAATCAATGACGAACACAAATCTGAAATTAAAACTTATTTTGAAATAAAAACAGTTAAAAAATTGGGTGGATCCAAATCCATCAGATGTGTCCAAGCCTATGTAAACTTTTAATTAATTGTGTATCAACTAGGAAATATTGAGAATGAATGAACCAAGCATTTTTCTTAAGAAATAAGAAAATTGGCAATTAAGTAAAACAAAGGAATGTAGTGAGTGTGAAATACTTAAAAAGTAGTTACAATAAATTAAAACCAGCTCAGATAAAGGGTCTATCAATGAAACAGAAGTGTAGTTCTGTCAGACAAAATATATTAAAACTCATGCAAAACCTAATTATGAAAAATAAAACAAAATATATGTGTATATAATTGTCATTTTAAAAGGTTCATGAAAAATTCAAGAGACAGTAAAAAATTGAAAAGAATATCATATGCAACTTTATGCCCCAAATTGAAAATCTACATATACTTGGTACATCTTGACAACAGAAATCCACAAAATTGAGAAAGAAAAAATAAAAAGAGAGAACACTTGAATAGATGAATAAATTAAAATGGACAAAAATTTGTCATTAAAAATGTCTAGGCCCAGATATTTTACCAGTATGTTTTAGTAATCTATCATTCTTGTGTTATTCAGAAAATTCCCTAGCATGGAGGATGTTTGAAAAACTCCTTTTTACAAAGCAGGACTAAGCATGGTTCATGACCACGGAGCAGGATGGGAGAGAGGAGAATGTGGGAGGGGAATGGGAGGGGGAGTAGAGGAGGGAAGGAAGAGGAGGGGGAGGACAGGGGAAGGGGAGAGGCAGGGGAGGAGGGGAAGGAAATTATTCAGCCACTTTCATTATGAATCCAGAGGCCAGATTCCTAAGACACTCACAACAGTGCTCATAATGGAACTTAGTGTAATGGATAGAAATCAGATAACAAACAAATACGGTATTTTTTTTTTTTTTACAAACGAATTTGAAATATTTGGCAAATTTTATATCTTTAAAAATAATGGTACAACCATATAATAGATATGAAGCCATTAAATGGAATTTGCTACATCCGTGTTGTACTCACAAACACAAAAATGATTTTCCTTATAAATTATTATTTGAAAAATGCAAGTTGAAGAACAATATATGTATAATATGATCACATTGTTGCTAAGGACAATAGCATAGAGAGGAACATGTTTATTTTCTGTGTGTATGCATGCGTCAGCATATATATTCATATGCTTACATGAAAGCATGAATAAATGTGTGCCCATGTGTGTCTGTGTGGTTTGGAGGATGTACCCCAAACTACAAGCAGCATTTAATCCGAGGGTTGAGGTTGGAGATGACAAAAGAGGTTGTTCACATGCTGAGTTTCAAAATTTTATACACTTGGAAGAATTGTGTTTTTTTTTTCTTTTTATGTGATGCTCTATTTTAAAAACATCTTAAATTTAAAACTGAATGCTTGATTTTATCACAAATGCAATTATACTATAAAAATGTAAAAATAATTGTATGCAACGGCAGGGAATAAGAGATACCATTTGAAACACAGTGAGTATTTGGAAATAGAAGTTATTTTTTTATCAATTTTCTACTGACCAGATTTACTATTTTGCATTTTTCTGAACACAAAATGAAGTGGAGAAATAGGAAAGGCCTGGGTTATAGAAAACGAACTGTATCTTAGAAATGTAAAGGGATTTGTGTTCAGAGGTGGAGAACAGTGGTACGACTGGTAACGGGAGATTCCAACGTGGTGTGAAAGACCCTGGCGTGTCGGGACTCCAGCCGTGCACATGCAAAGTGCATGCTGGACACTGCTGACTGGATTTTCACTATCCTGAGGCCAAATATATCAGTCAGTCTACTGAGAAACCTATCCAAGATCAACATCGTTATTATGAGTGTATCTAAAATGAAAAGGTACTTCAAACCATTCAATATGTACAGACAGCTCAAATTTTATGTAAATTTATTTATTTATTTTTTAAAGATTTTATTTATTTATTTGACAGAGAGATACAGTGAGAGAGGGAACACAAGCAGGGGCAGTGGGAGAGGGAGAAGCAGGCTTCCCGCCGAGCAGGGAGCCCGATGCGGGGCTGGATCCCAGGACCCTGAGATCATGACCTGAGCCGAAGGCAGACACTTAACGACTGAGCCACCCAGGCGCCCCTTATGTAAATTTAAATTATGTGATTTGAAATTACATGATCAAAATATTCTGTGAGACTCATTGCATGAGGAAATTTCGAAAAAACATTTGAGTCAAAAGTACCTTTTGCGGTCCATCAAGAACCACCTACTTCAAAGTGGGGCTCAAGCAGAGCTTCAGTGATGCTATGAACTATCATGCTATTTAATATACACTGATTATAAATAAAATTCTTTAATGTCCTATCATGGAGATTTGTGGCCCATAGACCAAACTGGGTCTTCCACCTACCTACTTCAGCAAGTGTATTTTATTGCGGCACGGCATGCCCATTTGTTTGCATTATGTCTATGGCCCGTTCTGTCCTCCACTGGCCGAGTTGAGTAGAGATTGAAGGGCCGCTAAAGCCTAAAATATTTGCCATCAGCCTTTTACAGAGAAAGTTCGGCACCTGCTGTCCAATAGCAATGCATCCACTCATTCATGAAGCTTCCATGCCATTGCCAGCCCGTAGCCGCCAACAGCATGGAAAGAGGCACCATGAGATCCATGTGGAATGGAATGTACATGGAGAAGCCAACAACATAAAGTATGTGTGTTGATTTCAGCCAACTACTTGGCCTGTGTTAGAGATAATGCCAAGTGTTATGGACTGCACGTTTGTGACCCCTTCCCCAAACTCCGTACGTGGAAGCCCTGACCCCCAGTGGCATAGTATCAGGAGGTGGGGCCTTCGCGGAGGTAATTAGGGGTAGATAAGGCCATGAGGGTGGGGCCCCCATCATGGGCTTAGTGCCCTTGTAAGAAGAGGAGGAGACAGGAATCTCTGCTCGCATGCACCTAGGAAAGCCACGTGAAGGTGTGGTCAGGAAGAGGAGCGCCTTCCCCAAGAACCCAACCATGCTGGCATGCTGACCTCAGCCTTACAGCCTCTGGAACTGAGAAAAAGTCTGTATTTCAGTCCCCCTCCCCCACCATCTGTAGTAATTTATTACAGCAGCCCAAGCAGAACAGGGCACAGAGAAGCTTCCTAAGCAGCCTTAAAATAAAAATAGATGTAGTATCGATAGATTGACTTAGTCTGACAATATAGAACTCTACCTGTGTTCATTGCCATGGAATGAATCAGTCTTGCGTCGTGCAAGTTTGGAAAGCTGGGATGTCACTGGGCCCATAGCCCTAGCACGCGGTATGGCCACCCTGCCCACAGGGAGCCGCTGGTCCACGTCGTGCACCATACTCTGGTCTGAGCTGGCTAGCTGGACTTGCTGCCGTGACACACCTACCTCATTACGTGGTTTGGAAAGCAAGAAGACAGTGATCTAGCTTCATTGGATTTCCCTGTAGAAGTATCCATGGCATTCTTGCATAAATACAGTTGGATTACATGAATCTCCTTTGACAATCTTGGATCGAATTCATTTATTCAGGGTATTATCTCTCTCTGGAATTCCTCCTAACCTCCTGCACCTAGAGAAACCCCCAGAGCGGTTCAGACTCAGCTCTGCATGGAAGCCTTGGAACAGCTGACCCCCTAAGCTCAGCTTGTGGCTTCTTGGTCTACCCTCTCACTGCTCTGCTAAAGTGCTCCTACCCACTTCTTCCTTCCCCTGGACCAGAGCATCTCCAGGTAGACGACCCACTGTCATCTGGCTCGGTGTCTGTTGCTCAGGACATGCTCAACACACATCACCTAAAATTTCTGTTTTAATAATATTTCAAATAATTTAGGGAAATGTGTTTCCCAAAATGATTTTTATTATTACCCCATCAACAGTGCAAATAATTTTAAAATGTGAATCTCAATCGTTAATTTACCCATTCTGTGACAACATTTAAATGTTTGTACTTCTTTAAGAATATCCACTTGGGATAGAAGAGAATTTATTTTATTTTTCTCTCACTTAGTAAGATTGTAATTGTGGAAAATTTAAAAATATTATTCAAGTTGTACCATCCAAAACAACAGTTCTTAGAACCTAAGTGTGCTAAATTCTATTCTTTCTTTGAGGGCTAATCCCTCCTACCCCATGGTGGTAGGGCATTGCTGAGCTTCCAAGAAAACACGCACATCCAGAGCGGTGTTGTTGGCAGTACTGCTGCATTTACACTAAATAACAAACGTGTCTCATGGTTTTTTTGCCACGTCAAGTGGTCGTGTTGCATTTAGCCAAAAGCTGCCATTGATTGTCTTACTCAAGGAGACCTCTGCGCTTCGGGCTACACGTTTACAGTAGTCTGCTCACATTTCATGGAATTAGTTAACGAGTCCTGGAGGTTTGCCATGGAACAGCATCCATAAAGGGAATATTTATGGTCTTATGGGGTAACTTCAAGTCATGGGATAACATTCCTTCTTGCATGTCAGCTCTCTCTTCTGGCTCTAATTTTCTGGCTCTTCAGGAAGTGTATCCTTTAGATGTTGATTTACTGAGGGTCTGTTGGCAATAAACGCTATGATGTGCTTGAAAAGGTGCCATTGTTTTAAAATATTAATCTCTCTGGGGAGAAAATTAGAGATTACCAGTTATCATCTCTTAGTTCCTTAACAATATTTAAAGTATAAAGTGGAAACTGTGAATTATAAAGATGCATCTACCATATTGCTACTACTAATTTTGCAATTGGTATAATTGTTCTTTTGTGGGCATGTTTGTTTTCTCTTTCACTATTTCTAAGAGTTTTTTTCAGCTTTCATGTAGTGTTATTGACAAATGAAATTATAATGTAATGTGTACATGATAATTTCATTTGTACATGCACTGCAAAAGGATTCCTAGCATCAAGTCAATACATTCATCATTTCACCTGTTTTTCCCTTTTTTTCTTTTTTGGTAATAACACTTAAGTTCTACTCTCCTGGCAAATTTCAATTGTACAAGACAGTGTATAATCACCATGTTATACATTACATCTGAATACCTTACTCCTCTTATCACTGAAAGTGTGTGCCCGCCTACCACCAGCCCCCCACTCCCAGCCCTGGCAACCACCATACTCTGTGTTTCTGTGATTCAGTCTTAGTAGGTTCTGTTTCTAGGAATTTACCCATTTCTTCTGGGTTATCTCATTTGTTGGCATATATTGTTCATAGTAGTTTCTTATGATCCTTAGTATTTCTGTCTTATCAGTTATAGTATCTCCTCTTCATTTCTGATTTTATTTATTTGAGTCTTTCTTTTTTTCTTAGTTAATCTCATTAAAGGTTTGTCAGTCTTTAAAAAAAAAAAAACACCTCTGAGTTTCATTGATCTTTTCTGTTATTTTTCTGTTCATTCATTTATTTGATTTTTGTTATTCCTTCTTTCTAACTTTGGGCTCCATTTGCCTCTTTTTCTAGTTCCTTGAGGTGTAAAGTGAGGTTATTTATTTGAGATCTTTCTTTTTTTCTTCATGTGTGTGTATTGCTATAAACTTTCCTCTTAGAACTGCTTTTGCTGCATCCCATAAGCTCTGGTGTGTTATGTCTCCACATTCATTTGTCCCAAACACTTGTAACACAAATCCAGAAGAGTCAGTGAAAGGGACTTCTACTCTTCCCTAAAAGAAACTTGGAGATTTTTGCATGTGTAGTATATAGGAATGCTATAATTAATATTGTTTTCAGAGAGGGATTTGGCTCATTCCTCAGAATGATAGTATTTTGCCTGAAGAATGAATGATGCTTAAAAAGCAAAAGATAATTGAATGGCAACATTGAGATAGGTTTTCTCACCTGTACACATTTTACAAATTTTCATGTTTTCATGTGAACAGTAGATATTTTCATATAGTAGGTTCATACGAGGACATTTTCTCTGCTATTAAAAAAATATAATAAAGCTGAAAGTACATTGTACTGAATTCAATTTTTGATGTTTTTTGGGGGGTGGGTTGTTTGTTTGTTTTTAAGCAGGCTCCATGCCCTTCATGGAGCCCAACATGGGGCTTGAACTCACAACCCTGAGATCAAGACCCCAGCTGAGATCCAGAGTCAGAAGCTCAACTGATTGAGTCACCCGGGGGTCCCACAAAATTTGAGTTTTACTCGACTCTGAAAGTATGTGATTTTAATTAAGTCACTATTATTTCCATATCAATTCTTTTTTTTCCATATTCCATTTTCATGTGGGTTGTGAAAAATGACAGTTTTAATTATTCCCTCCTGATTTACAGATCTTTTTTTCATTTTCTTGTCTTATTGCTCTAGTTAGGGCCTCAAGTAGACCGCTGAATATAAGGGATAAGAGCACACATTCTTCTATCACTCATGATTATCAGAAAACAATTCTCAATAGCTTACCTTTAAATACAAATTTTGTTTTAGTTTTTGTTTCTTCATTTTGGACACTCATTAAAATTACATGTTACCTTTTATTCCTAGCTTACTAAGAGGTTTTATTGTGAAGCTGAATTCCATAATATGTTCTTCCTGTATCTGTTTAAATGATCGTGTAATCTTTACTTTTTATTTTGTTATTATGAATTTCACTGATTGATTTTCAAATATTAAAACAAAACCTAACTATTAGAATAAAATCAACTTCATTGTGATATGTTATCCCTTTTTATTTATTGCAAGATTGGTTTATTAAGGGTTTTTTTTTTGTAGTTTTTACATCAAAGTGAGATTAGTCACAATTTTCCTATCTTTTATTGGTGTAATCAGCTTTTCATACCAAGGATAAAGCTCAAAAAATAAAAGAAAGAATTGGAAATTATTCCCTTTTTATCTATTTTCTGGAAAAGTTTAGGTAGAATTAACAATATTGATTCCTCAAATATTTAAAAATTTTTCTACTGGATCTTTTTTTTTTTCTTTCTTGGCCAGGATGATTTCTACTATAAAGTTCATTTCCTTCAAGCTTAGAAGATTATTCCTTTTCTATTTTTTCTTGGATCACCTTTGATAAGTTGTATTTCTTTAATAATTTTCCATTTTTATCAAAACTGATAAATATATTGGAATAAAATTCTTCGTAATATATAATTCTATGACCTTATGACATAGGTCATAGGTCATATGACTTATAACTACATTTTCTGGAACTCCTTTTGTTCTTTTTTTTTTTTCTGCTAGTTATTGATTGATAGTCTTGTCTCCTCATTTATCTTGCCATTTTTAATTGCCTAAATTATTATTGAATATAAAAAGCTATAAAAATAATTTGGACTCTAGGATAATGGTTTATTCGTTTAGAGAAAGTTGCTATTTGCATCTGGCACATAGATAGGGATAGAAACAGTGTTGAATCACCCTAAAACCAATTCCAAGGATTGAGAGTATTTGAAGCTGGGCTTCGTTCCTTACGAGCCTCAGCCACAGATAGCTGTCCTCACACATCAGGTTCAGTCCTCTGGGGTGTCCTCTCAAGGCTGCTGAGTTGGATGTAGGTCCTGAATTCCTGTTTTGCCCGCAAGGCCTCTGGAGTCTTTCACATGCTCTCCTCAGTTTCTTGGTCTCTCAGATCCTTTCAGAGCTAGCCAATACTCAGAATGGAAATAAGTCCTCAGTGCAGCTGTCTCCTCTCGGGGCTTCTGGCTTCCCCCAGCATCTGGCCATGTAATCCATCTCTGCCTCATCAGACTCTCCAAGACACTGAGATTTTCCCTTGTCATTGTCGTTCACTTCTGCCAGTGGTCACAGTCACAGGGCTGGTCCAAATTACCAAGTCTCCAATTACTAGAAGCAGAAGACAAAGGATAAAAATAATGTGCTATTAAAATACTTGATAAAGTAACATTATTTAGTTTAAACTATATTTCCTCAGTGCAAATTTAATAAATTTAAATATTTTACGTACTTTGAAAGTTTAACGATATTCAGAAAATTAAATGGGATAGCCACACCTAAACTTCTAGACAATTCAAAAATCAAGGCAGAATATTTAAAAGGTAGGAATAAATACTTAAAAAGATGAAAACAAATTCCAATCCCTTCAACCAGTTAGCATGGATTGTTCTAGGTCCTTACAAATCATATGATATTTTCAAGTTATAATCATCCTCGTGCTAACTGTGGGCCACTTTGCTCTTTTTTCAAATACTTTTTGCACTTGGATCCCAGGATACCATGTTCTTATTTTCCTCCCATGGGCCACTTCTTTTCAGTCCAAACTGGCTCCCTCTCCTTCTCCACCTCTGAAGACTGAAATTCTCCAGTCTCAGACTCCAGACCCCCTTGCTCCTCCACCCGCTCTTCCTGATTGGCCTTGTCTACTTTCTTGCTTGATGGGCCCCCGCTAACTAAATCCTTCCACGTTCTCTAATCTCTCCTATGAGTCCTCTTGCTAGGAATTTGCTTAGAGATAGACGTTCTCCACATACATGGTCAATAGACCTGCCAAACTGACCCTGCCTGAAACACAGGACATTTGGCCTCAGTGTTTAGAGTCACTGACTTTGAAGCCAGACTCTGAGTTCAAATCTTGTACGTCACTGAGTAGACTTGGGGCCATAGGCATTATACTCAACTCTGTGTTTCTGTGTTTGCAAAATGGAGGGAATAATAATAGAGCACCTAACTCACAGATACTTTGGAAGGAGTAAGCTAAATTAATATGCATAAGTCAGTTTAAATAGTTCCTTGTCTGTGCTAATAATTATACAATATTTTGCTATTGTTATTATTATAGTGATCATTAATTTCATTATCATCCCCCCATTTTTTCAGGATGAGACTTTAGAGTTTTATTTGGTACCACTCTCCCTGAGGCATTCAATCCATGAAGACATCTCCCAAAATACAGCTGTGATTTGCCCATTTGGGGCACCAGTACCTGTACTTCACTGTCTGTCATCTGTGGACAACCGGACAACTGCCCAGGTCCTCACTGTGAGTCTCCCTGCTCCTCTTCCTGTGCTCCTGTGTTGCACCCACGTGCCATCGTAACCTCTTAGAAATGTCAGTCAGATCTTTCTAAACCTTCCCATCACATCTGGAATACACTCTGGGGTCTTCGCCAAGGTGGCGGGGGAGCTCATGGCCCTGGCACCCCTGCCCAACCTCCCCCAACCATCTCTCCAGCTCACAGACTCTCAGTCCCGTCAGGTGACCATTCTATGACTGATTATCTATCTTCCCCACTGGAAGTTAGTCTGTGCAAGAGGAGGGTCATCGTCTGTCACAAAGCCCCAGGGCACCCGTATCTGGAACAGTGCTGGCGCAAGGTAGGCTCTTAAAAAACACATTTTGAATTTAAAAAGGTCTAAAAAGTAAGTTGTGATTATTTATTTTTTCCAAAAATCATAGGAAGTAGATCATCCTACCCACATGTTAATGACCTAAAATCCGGTGAGTGACTGGCCCAGGGCCACATATTTGGTAAATGATGGAGTCAGATTGATTACACTACGAATTTTTTGTTTTTGTTTTTACCCTTCTACCACCTACTCCAAGCGTTGTTCCCTCTTATCCTTGAAGAAGGAGTAGGATTTATATTTGTGGAAATAAGCTTGGGATGGCTAAAATAAAGATAAGGAACTTTCTAAATTCACAAAAATATCTCTCCATCCACAGGGGTAAAAAAATGGGATTTCTTTAACTGACTTTTATATAATGCATATTACATAGACTTTTTTTTTATTATTAATTTATTTGAGAGAGAGAATGAGATAGAGAGAGAGAGCATGAGACGGGGTAGGGTCAGAGGGAGAAACAGACTCCCTGCTGAGCAGGCAGCCCGATGCGGGACTTGATCCTGGGACTCCAGGATCATGACCTGAGCCGAAGGCAATCGCTTAACCAACTGAGCCACCCAGGCGCCCCTACATAGACTTTTAAGCACTTCAAAAGCTAGCTCACGTAGCCCTCGTGACAAACACGTGAGTTTCGTACCAGTACGGCTTCTATTTTGCTGACCAGGAAACAGCATGGGTTACTTAAACACCTCACTCTGGGTACCTGGAGTGGACCCTTCCAGTGGCACATGGGTAAGGACATATGGAGGGTGTGACTCCAATCAGAAAGACTTTCTTAGTTTAGAAAACACAAAGCTCACTTCGAAGGGCTGATACAAAATGGGGAAATGCATTAAAATTAGTTTTTGTAAAGCCCTATATAAGAGAAAATCAGTAAGGGGGAATGGTCTGTATTTGAGCTTCGCTGGGCCTTCTTTGCAAACACTCTAGGTGCCCAACTCAATTTCTCCCGTCACCAAGCCCAGGGTGGGGACAGTCCCAGGACACGCCAACCCCACAAGCCCAGAGATGAGTCAAGTCAAATCAGTGTTGAACCAGGCTATGTGCTAGAGAGAGAGGGAGTCGTAAAGAAATCCAGCATAAACTCCGCCCCTTGGGAACCCCCACGATGGTGAGCCTGATGGTTATACATGCAGCTAGCTTGGGCCCAAGGATTTGATAGTCATCGTATGTGCAAGCGCAAGTGAAATTTTATACGTGGTTGAATGAGGGAGCATTGGGGGCCGATCTGAGCATGGGGTGTGGTCACGGAGCATTCGCAGGAAAACGCATCAGCACAAACTGGAAACTGAGGCAGTGTAGCTTATCTTGGAGGCACAATGAGTGGCATGTGGAGGCTACACAGAGGTCTCATCAAAGCCAGGATGGAAGGCTGTGTGGTTTACCATGTAGGGCACGAGATCCCTGTCAGTAAGAAGGAACTCCATCTACAGCACTAGCCTGAGACAAGTGCACGATCACAGCCGGGCTTTCCGGGCCACGTCCACCAACAGTCTGCACCTCACTGGGCTTTCTGTGGTGCCCGGACAGGTCGAGCAAATTTCAGCACAATAACCTCCTGCTTTTATTGAAATATGACCAGAACAATTCAATGACCCTGGAATTTTCCCTGAATTTCCACATTTGGGCTTCTCTTTAAGGAATCCACAGGCATTTGATATCATGGGACACCCAGATTGTTCATAGCGGATCAAAGTGGACCAGGGGGGAAAAAATGTAAAGATCTTTGTATCTGATGTATCTAAATACTCCATCTTGGTGTCATAACTTTTTTTCTTTTTTCTTTTTTTTAATCTTATTTTATTTAAATTCAATTAATTAACATATAGTGTATCATAAGTTTCAGATGTAGAGTTCAGCGATTCATCACTTGCATATAACACCCAATGCTCATTACATCTGGTGTCATAACTTTTTAACTGGAGCCTCACACACCCTATAAGTATAGAGTTGGGGGGCTGCTTGGACACCGTCCCCCACCATCTACAATAGAGCATAAAAGGCAGGATAACACAAGCCTCACAGCCAGGCCATGTAGTGATGCAAAACACTAGAAAGTCAGATTTGCAAAGATTTTAGGTGGCTGGAAGAAGGGTGAAAGCGTTGGATGTTTAAGAAGGTAAAGAACAATGTCTGCCCTCTGACCTCCCAGGACAACTGGGCCCCATGCAAAAAGCAGTTTGGGGAGGGTGGGGGAGCCAGAGGAGAGCACGTCACTATCTCAGAAATGGAAATTACCCATGAAAACTCGGGGCACCTGGGTGGCTCTGTCGATTCAGCATCTGCCTTTGGCTCAGGTCATGGTCTCAGGGTCCTGGGATGGAGTCCCGCATCGGGCTCCCTGCTCAGTGCAGAGTCTGCTTCTCCCTCTCCCTCTGCTGCTCCCTCTGCCCCCCGCCCCCAGCCCCTGCTCATGCTTTCTCTGTCAAAAAGAAAGAAAGAAAAAAAGAAAGAGAAAGAAAGAAAGAAAGAAAGAAAGAAAGAAAGAAAGAAAGAAAGAAAGAAAGAAGAAAAGAAAGAAAGAAAGACCCATGAAAGCTCTGGACAAACATCCAAACTGAGCTTTGGCAGGTCTAATATAAGTATGTGATAACTACCCAAGGGTGGGATGTTCCGTCCTACTTGCCCTTGGGTTATTGTGCTTGGTTTTGGGTCCCTGGGAAACCGCCAGGGGTGAAGAGGAGACTCTGGCTGCTGACGGAGTCTGGGAAACACTTTAGACAATCCATAGCGGGAACTCAGTGTGGAGGAGACAACGCTGGGTGGAAGGTGGTAGCAGCCTGCCCTAGACATGGTTTGATGGGTCACACCAGGGGGTCAACATCAGGAGGATGTTCTGTCAATTGGAGCTCTTCCGGCCTCAACACAGATTTTTATAAAAGAATGAGGCAGGGGTAAAACTGAGGCAGGGGCTCCAGAACGCTGGCGGGACGCTGGGACGGTCCACACTGGGGTGTACATTCATGCCGATGGCCTCTTGTGTGGGTGTGCATCCCAGACGCTGGTGGGGTTTAGTTCTGTGTTGGTGCTACGAAGGAGGCCACCTTGATCACACGTTTGTTTTAAAACCCCCACGGCCTCCGAACCCTGCTCTTCTTGCTGAAAATACCAGTAATCTCCTTCAAAGGAATGGCTGGATTTTGCTAGATTATTTTCGGCATTTGGCAGCTTTGTAAACTTTTTATTAGTCCATTTATTGTTTATTTTGCATTTTGTGTTTGTTTTAAGCACATAAGGGTGAAGCACTCAACTGCGTGTTTTTCGACTTTAGGGCCATACCATGTTAAATCACAGATACCCAGTGCGGTTGGGTAAATGTTTGCCTTCCAGAGTCAGCCTAAACTAAACGACAATAACAGTCCTAAATATTTTCTTTGCAGAAGGATCACTACGGCTCTCTCTCTCCTGAAGTCTTAATCCTAATCTTAAATATTTGCTGTCCTAAATTAAGGAAAGCTATGTCTGTAATCTTATTATCTGTTTTTCTTCATGCTCATCATAAATGCCAAAGGGTAATTCTTCCTAGAAAAATCAATCTTTTGTGATAACATACAGTGTGTTTTTAATTAATACAGTTGCTTGATGTTGCCAGACTAGAATATCTTATCGTCACACGCTGGGGGAATTCATGCAGGGTCCTGTCTGTGCATGCCGAGCCCTGGGGCCAAAGAAAAACCTTCTGTCATTAATTCTCTGCTTAACTAGCTTACTTATTAAGAACCCAGCCATCAGTCATGCTGGATAAGCATATCAAGATATAACGAGACGCCAGGAGTTGATGAAACACTTTGGCGGGGAGCAATGACCAGTCTTGTTGTAATAACTTGTGGTTCATCTCCAGTGTGGAGGGGAAAAAAAAAAAAGCCATTTGAGATTGCTCAATATTTTTGGGCAAAATGCAACTGTCATCTGAATCCAGAGATAGAAAGGAGGGTTTTTGTTTATTTGGTTTTTGTTTGCTTTGTTTGCAAGCTGAAAAGTGGTCTCTTGGTTGGAGAGCAGTGGGAGAGCCTGGGTTCAGTCACTTGTCCTTTTTAGTGGCTGATCCCTGGTATAAGTCACCTGGCCTCTCCCAAATTCTGCTCACCCCCTGCAAAATGAGGCCACGAGTGCCCATGCATGGTGGATGCACGAGGGAAAGTGTTAGAAGCACATCAAAGGCGGTAAGAACACTGCTATTCTTTCTTAAATTGATCTTCATTTTTTTAACCCTTCCAGAAAACAGCATTCCTAAATGTTCATGAAAAGAAAGAGTTAACAGATTGGCCTCATTGTTTCGATTGCCAAATTTCAGGTTTTAGTGTGGAAGCCTGGTCAACAAAGCCTTCTTTCTTCTTCCCCCAGAGTGTCGCCAAAATAAAATGTAGGCAAGAAATGCAGGGAATTTTTTGATAATGGCGCAGAGAGATATTTATTGTTTCAGAGAGCACTTCCTGAAAACATTTATAACCATGGAGCCAATAAAATGACAGGTTCAGAGATAAGTGCACTGGAAGGAAACAGACCATTGCAACACAGGCAAACTCCCTGCCACCATTCCTCCTTGGATTCCCGAGCATAAATTTTACATGAGTATCGAAGAGTCAGAATAAAAGTTCCCTGTTGTTGCTTACACAATAGGGACCAATTAGAGGGAGGAGAACTTGAGCTAATTGTTTTTAATCCTGTAAATACAGCCTGGTTTGACTCATCTCTACAGTGGGATCATTTCGAAGGCATGGAGCATTCCTTTACAGTTTGAAGGATGAGACTGTTTCTGAATTATAAGACGGTGGACTGAATACTGAATCCAGCGTCACACCTTTATACAATGGAAATAGGAACATTAGGTAGAAAACCTAAATACAGATAAATAACAATAACTAGGGGTATTATGTCCTAATAATAGCAGTATCTACAGATGATGGGATCTCTGAAGACCATGGAAGCAGAACAGGGAAAAGGGACTTGCAGGGATGGGAGCAGATGACCACAGTGCATGCTCTCACTGTCGTGGGCACAGCCCGGGAAGGAATAACCTCTGGAAGATCCCCACTTTATTTTCTAAGACAAAGCTGCTGAATTACCAACCTCCCTGCAAATTTTTCATGATCTGTTGCTTTGCCATGCCGTGTTGACTTCCCAGTGTCCATGAGACCCTACCCGGGCCACTGTTCACAGCCCAGATGACACCCAGCATCGTCCCCAGAACACCCCCTTGCCTCCACATATTCTCTCTCCTTCCAGTGGGCTCCCCTCGGTGAACTCCCTGACAGCCGAATCTAAAGCATACTCCCTTTTATACCCCCCAGGTCTCTGGGCAGGATTTCCATGTGCCCAAGGTAGCCCACATGAGATGGATGAAATTAAAAAAAGAAAGTTGGGTTCTTGAGGTGCATAGCTGGGTATGTCCTGCAGGGTGAGCAAGAGGCAATGCTAATAGTATTGTCATTCAATGTAGGGAAACTTGACTTGGAGTCCATTGGGCTGCTCTTCTTCCTTAATGATGAGTCAGCACACACACTGATGGACCAAACAAGAACAGATGGGAGGCCAGCCTTTGGTACTCAGTAACTGGTAACTGTTCATTTGCAGATTGTATTAAAGGGAAATAACTTTCTGGTCTAGGATTATAGAGACCAAATCATGCCAAATGGATTGAAGGAGTAATGCAGACCACACAAAATGTCCGGGGCACGAAAAAAACACAGACAGCCAGGACCAGCTCCGCAGACCCCGATGAGCAAGCTCACAAGTAATCCCAGTCTACTCGAGAACAGCGGCATTTCTGAGGGTGCTCAGAAACCATCTGCTGAAAAGAGAATTAGAACATAATGTTAAACTTTGCTATATAATACTTATAATTTTCTAAGAATTAAAATGAGAGGGCACCTGGGTGGCTCAGTCGGTTAAGCGTCTGCCTTTGGCTCAGGTCATGATCAGGTCCTGGGATCAAGTCCCGCATCAGGTTCCCTGCTTAGCAGGGAGCCTGCTTCTCCCTCTCCCTCTGCCCCTCTACTCGTTCCTTCTCTCTCTCTCTCTCTCTCATGAACAAATAAAATCTTAATAAAATAGAATAAAATAAAATAAAATGAGAAAGAATTCAATAGTCAAATGTAAGCAGTCATCATTTCATTCCTTGGGTCTGATTACTATTGATTAAGGGTTATATTCAACTACTGATGCACCAACTTCAAGAACTCCTCTGATGTGTTCATTCATTCTTACACTCATTCATTTGTTTAACCTAGACCTGGTGAGTACACCCGCCAGACAATGCATAGATGACAGGGACGCACAAAGGAAAGAGAAAGGAATGGTCCTGTCCCCATAGAACAGACTTCCACAAAGGTGGAGAAAACTGACCACAGTTTCTGCCTTTCTTTTGTATTGTGTTGAAGGAGTTGTATTCCGTGATGGTACACACATTCAGCCCTGTGATGTGTCGGGATGACCATGTCAGAGGAAACAGGAGCAGAGATTTGAGGGAGTATCTGATAGGTGACCAGATGAAGTGTCCAGAGTGGATCCTGTCCCCCCCCCTCCCATGCCACTCATCAAGTGCATGAGTTTCAGGGGTGGCGTAGAAGGCTTTGGATGCCAGAGATAACCTCACAGAGGGGCTTGGGGGCTTCAACAGCCAGATGACATGTTACCTAGGAAATCTCATGCTGCCCTTGTGGTCTCCCTCATCACCCTGAAAGTCATGCCCACTCCCCACGCCAGAAACAGCAATCCCGTTATCAGAGAGTGTGATTGCTTGCACGCATGATCAGCTATTCCTATTGTTCTATGGAAAGTCACTCAAATGATCCCCTCAATCTCATTTCCTAGGTCCAAATAAAAAGAGAAAAATGAAAAAATCATCAAAGGATATTAAGCAGAAAAAGAAACCCTCAGCCGACAAGCAGAAAAGCAGAACTTTGTAGAAAAGTTATGTAATAATAGGTTAATAAGTATCTTACTAGAAACATAAACATACCTCAATAGAGAGACTAGAGATGGTGTTATAAATCTATACTAAAAATAAGCTTCGGCGACAAAAGAATCTGTATTTATAAACATTATTTTTAACATTGAAAAGGATGAAAAACAAAAACGAAACTCCACAGCTGGCCCCAAATAACCAGATAAACTCAGTCCACATTTGATTTAGGAAAATAAATGGAGGGAAATGAATAATAAAATAAAAGACGAAATTAAATAAATAATCAAGCTGAATGAAATGTCATCTGCCGTGAAGGTGAGAGATGAGTGTGTAAGGAAGCCTACGACGGGAGGCGTGCCCCGGGACACGGACAGAGAGCCTTGGGTCACAGCAGAAGCCCGACTGAGGGGAGGGTGTGATGTGTGCAGAGATCACACTGGGGAAGAGGGGGGCAGACAGACAGACCGACGGAGAGGTTTGTGGCCGGGGCAATTGCTTCCCTGAGTGCACCCCAACCTCCCAAGAGAGCCGCGGGGTCTTTAGATTTGTTCTACTGTAAGATGACCAGCTTGAACTGCAAGGAGCAGAGATAACGCACCATGAAATGAAGGCCGAGACCCCCAGACGTCCAGGGGTGGTGTGGGGGGTGCAGGCCTCTCAGACGGCTCCCGGGAGGCCGGCTCCTGAAGCACACACACCACCCTCCAGCTATTCAAAACCACGGCCCAGCAGTGAAGGGATTTTGCAGGTGTGGTTGAGGTCCCCGATCAGACGACCCTAAGATGGGGGGATTACCCAGGTGGGTGAGTCCTCCAGCTGGGGCAGAGGGCACCTGGGGGCCACCTGGCCAAGGAAGTGTTGGCAGGCACTCTCCAGGAACCCCGAGTTCTCGGGGAGACTGGGACTTGACTCCTACCCCTTGTGGAATGAATTCTGCCAGCAGGGAGTGTGCCGGGGGAGAGGACCCTGGTCCCAGATGAGGAGCTCACCCTGGCTGGACGTCAGCCGTGGAGACTCAGAACGGACAGTCCAGCCACTCTGGGCCTGGGCTCCTGACCGATGGAAACTGTGAGGCTATAAAGTGGAGTTTTTAAAGCCACTGATTTGCGCTAATTTGTTACACAGCCAGAATCAGGCTGAGAAATCTACTCAATTCCTGAGACTAGATATTCCTTACGGAAAAGGGATGACTCCGAGCCCAGGGGCTGCCTCGGGAGCCATGAAGAAGCACCCAGAACAGCGGGACTGGGCCCCAGCCAGTGGGTCTGAGGCCCTGGACCCTGGCCCCACTTGTCCCCTACACTGGTCGTCCTATTTCGGCCCCACGGTTGTGAGTCAGGTGAGGAAGGGACAGGTAAACCTCACCTGATTCAGACTGCAGCGGGGCTCGGGGACACTCAGGAAGGATGTGCGGGGCTTGTGGCCAGAGGTCTGACCGTGGTGGCTTTAAACCTGTCCCAAATTCTTTAACCCCTGCCTGTTCCGCGGTGCTCTCTGCCTGCCCCCCAGGGCCCCAGGCAACCTTCGTATTAGCCCCGTGGGGAGGAGTCAGAAGTCAGTTAGTGGAGGTCCCAGTTCTGCAGGCGTCTCTGGGCAGTATCTGTCTCTGTCTGTCTGTATCTGTCTGTCTCTCTCTCTCTCCTTCATCCATGTGAGAAGCCCCTACCCGCCTGGCCAGAGATGCAGGATAAAGATAGTCTAGCCAGGCCACCAACAAAATCGATGGTCCATGGCTCTTTAAAAGAGCTTATCAGGGCTCCTGGGTGGCTCAGTCAGTTAAGCGTCTCCTTTCGGCTCAGGGCATGATCCTGGGGTTCTGGAATTGAGCCCCATATTGGGCTCCCTGCTCAGCAGGGAGCCTGCTTCTCCCTCTCCCTCTGCCCCTCCCCCTGCTTGTGCTCTCTCTGTCTCTCTCTCTCTGTCAAATAAATAAATAAATTCTTAAGGAAAAAAAAAAGCACTATCAGAGGCGCTGTGGTTAAACAGCTGAAGCCAGGAGGATTTGCAGAAGGGCCCAGTGGCGCCAGGACAGGATTCAGGCCCTTCCCCTAAGCTGGCCTTGCAAGATGCATTCAGGCAAGGCTTCTGGGCTGGGCACGAGGGAAGGCCCTGGCCTCCCGGCTCCGTTAGGAGGGGGACCCGGCTGCCTCCCTTTCTTTGGTAACTCTTTCCTGAGTGGCTTTTGTCCCCGCTTTGCAGCAACAGGGCCCCACAGAGTTGCTCACGGGAAGTGGGTAGCGCACAGCTTGGCCCTCCCGGTGGAGGGGGACAGTCCTTCCTCTTCCTGGAACCACTGGGTACCCCGAGGACATCCCACTCTCTGCTTCCCGAGCATAGCAGCCCTCGTGGATCCCCCCACAGACGGGAAAGAAGAAATCAAACCACAGGGTCAGGATTTCCATCAGCTCTGCCACGGACAAGTGCGCCCCGAAGTTCAACCTGCCGATGCTGTGGGGTGACCGCACCCTGCGCCCACCATGGGGGAACCCGGAGGGCAAGGCCCAGCGCCGCCTAGCTGGGGGGCAGGCCGACGGCAGAGCCAGGGGCAGAGACAGGGTGCCCGGGAGGACTCAAATCTGGCCGAGCACTGACCTCAGAGGCCGGCCTCATGGGAGCGTGTGTGAGAGTCATCTCTCCCCAGGATGCTCTGCGGTCCGTGCAAAACCACGAGCAATTCTTATAAAATGAAAAAAAAAAAAATAGAGAAGTCCTAAAATGATGATGTTTCCATGGACATTTTTCAAACTGCTGGAGTCCACGGAGAACGTATATGTCAGAGATTAAATTAAAGTTCCAACAAATGCCTACAGACTTCTGTGCAGTCTTGGAGCTTTGATGAATTCCAGGTGGTTCGGAGATGCCCAAGGCGGAAAGCGCACCAATATTTGTGTTTTCTCTGAACTCATGAGTCAGAAAAAAAACAAGCATTTTCATTTGTGCCTTATCTTGTTGTTCTTATCTGGGCCCCGCCCCTCCCGCACGCACAGGGCTGTCTTTCCACCTCCGCGGTGGAGCTGCGTGACTCGGGACAGCTCATCCGACCCCTCTGGTCTGTGTTCTCTCTGCTACATGAGCATCATAACCGCAAAGGATTCAGCAAAGCGACGTTACTGTCGCAGACTCAGTGCCCTTGGCAGGCGCTCAGAGCTCTGTGTGTCTTCCTCCTTCTCTCAACAAAATCTACTTTAGAAGAAAAAAAATAGATAGATAGATAGATAGATAGATAGATAGATAGATAGATGTATGTATATATATGATCCTCTCTTGTAGCTGAACTCTGAGAATGGATTTCCCTCCCCCTTCCCTACTGAGTCCTGCTGTCAGTAACCATGGCAGGCAGTCCGGGCCTGCATGGCGGTGCTGGTGTCCAGAGGGTCCCCTAGGCAGGGGGCGCAGCAAAGCGGACCCTGACAACCCGCTGGTTCGGCCAAAGCTGGCTGGATTTGGACGTTGCAACCTCCTGGCCACTTCCTCCCACTGGCAATCCATCCTCAAGAGCCCTCTCTAGGAACAGAGGGGTGCTCTGTTCCTAGAGAGAAGTCTAACGTGCCCTTCCTTAGCCGCTGTAAGCAAATTTACTCCTTGTATCCTGGAGGCTGGAGGTCCGAGATCCAGGTGTGGCAGGCCGGTCCTCCCGAGGCCTCTCCTGGGCGTGCAGATGCCTGTCTCCTCCCCGGGTCCTCACGGGGTCGTCCCTCCGTGCATGTCTGTGTCCTGATCTCTTCTTCTTATAAGGACGCCAGTCAGATGGGATCATCTTAATGACCTCTTTTAAACTTGAGATCTCCAAACATAGTCATATTCTGAGGTGGTGGTAGTTAAGGCTTCGAAAATTTGGGAGGACACAATTAAGCCCCAATTTGAGCACCAATCATCTTTGCTTATAGTACAGAGTGCACACCAAAGACCAAGAGCCACTTACGATGGAGGAAAATACGTTTCTCTACGAAAAAATTGAGGACAGCAAGCATATATCCCTAACAAGAAGTATTAGACACTCCAGTGGTCTTGATCCAGGCGGTGGGGAAAAGGTCTATTCACTCCAGCCCCAAGTAGACCGGAGGGGAGAAACGCCCTCAGCCCCCATCCTTGGCAAGCATCTGCTCACTCGGCTGGGGCCCCATCACAGCCCTGCAGGAAGCAGGGCCCTGTCGTCCCTGAGCACCGTGAGGGTGTTGGGGACGTGGCAGGGAGGCGGCGGAGAGACCTCACTTCTCCGAGGCCTTGTGCTCCAGGCAAGGGGAGTGTGGGCAGAGTGTGGGAGTGCCACGTCAGCAGGGGTGCAAACCGCAGTCTCCCACCCTGCTCATCGGGGCCTGTGCAAACCCAGAGAGCTGGGTCAGCCACCTGCTGTCATCAGGGCTCGGCCTAAGGAGCAGGGTAAGGGGTGCCGGCCTACGTGCAGAGGCTGTAAGAGCCAAGGTTGGGTCTGGGAGGCCTGTGCTCCCAGCTGGGCTCGGGCAGCCCGCAGCTCCAGGAGCCCCATCGGCCTGCGGCACCAGGACCCAGAGCAGCAGGGAGCTGGGCAAGGCCAGAGGCATCTGCAGACCTGGGTGGAGGTGTAGGACGGCCTCGCTGCCCAGGGTGGGAGCCACCGCGTGTGGCTCAGCACGAGCCATGGCCACCTGCAGAGGAGGGGCACGCAGCAGGCCCCCAGACAGGCTGGCCCCGCCTCACGAGTCCTCAAGGGAAGCGTGCATACAGACCGTGAACTGGCATGATTCTTAAATTTTGGAAGCAACTTGAAATTAAGAAATCAGGGTGTGCCCGCAGGATAATTTTGCCAGAACTTTCGGGCATCCCTCTCTCGCTTTGCCAGCCTCTGACCCAAGGTAAGTCGTGCTCTCCCTGGAAGTGCCCGAGGGGAACTGTAGACGCTGCTGACAGCAAGCCCAGGGCAACGCCTGTCTTCATCCTTCTGCACTGTCTCCTTACCAGCGCCTCGTCACCGTGAACGCTGTGAGGAGGCTGGCAGCCCTGCCCCTGCTCTCTCGGCTCTCTCTTCTCCCCGGGCTCCCAGCGGCAGTGCCGAGCGTGGGGAGACGGTGGTCTGCGCCCCTGCTGCCCAGCTGCCTTGGCGCCTGTGAGCATCAGGCCCTCCTGCACACCATCTCCCTCCTGGGAAGGACACCTGAGGCCACGCAGAGCTGGGCATGGTGCCTGAGCAGGGTACTCGTCACCTGTGCTCATGGCCGCTGCAGCCCTTCTGAGAGGTCCTGGCTCCTGCCCGGAGTACTGGCAGTAGGGCCACCTGCTGCTCTTCAGCTGTCACAGACCACAGACCACAGACCACAGAACACAGAACACAGACCACAGACCACAGACCACAGATCACAGACCACAGAACACAGGCCACAGATCACAGAACACAGATCACAG
>NW_022589747.1:1607961-1663210 GCF_004348235.1 Phoca vitulina
ACAGATCACAGACCACAGACCACGGATTACAGACCACAGACCACAGAACACAGATCACAGACCACAGACCACAGATCACAGAACACAGACCACAGGACAGAGATCACAGACCACAGACCACAGATCACAGAACACAGACCACAGACCACAGACCACAGAACATAGATCACAGAACACAGACCACAAGACAGAGATCACAGACCACAGAACACAGACACAGATCACAGAACACAGACCACAGGACAGAGATCACAGACCACAGAACACAGACCACAGGACAGAGATCACAGACCACAGACCACATATCACAGATCACAGACCACAGACCACAGACCACAGAACACAGATCACAGAACACAGATCACAGACCACAGATCACAGAACACAGAACACAGAACATGGACCACAGATCACAGAGAACAGACCACAGATCATTGATCACAGGCCACAGAACACAGAAACTAGAAACAGACACAGACCACAGACCACAGAACAGATCATAAACCACAGAACACAGGCCACAGACCACAGATCAGAGACCACAGGACAGAGATCACAGGCCACAGAACACAGACCACAGATCACAGAACATTGGCCCGAGACCACAGAACACAGAAACCAGAACAAAACTTCTGTTTCCTGCAGACAGCACTCACTCTCTCCCGGCCAAGTGTCCCTTGCTTTTGCAGGGTGTGTGCACCTGCTCTTAGGCTGCGAGGGCCATGCTGAACAGCCTATAGACCCTTCAGGCAGTACCACAGCCTCCCTCACTGCCCCGCCAACAACTTGTTTCCAATACTCAGGTTTTTTGGCTCCAAATGTGAGGTCAGTTTCCAGTGCCATTTCTACTCTTAGAAGTATGTGGTTTCCTTTGGTTTTCTATTTCTCTGAAGCTTCTAACTATCTTGTATATTTCATGTGTGTTCTTATAAAGCTCGTATAAAATTAAAAATAATATTAAAGTTGTGGTATCGAAGTTATTGCAATGTGATAATCTTTGCAAATTGTTTCAGTAGCACATGGTCTCAGGTAACACGTCAGTAATGGAGAAAAATTGCATAATGTGATAGGTGAGGAGATTTCATGTAAATTTTCCTTAACATCCAGAGATGACTCATATTTGAACTAAAATGCCCATATGTCCTCAAATCTTTTCAGAAGACAATCATTGTACAAATTTCCATCGACACAATTGTGCATCTCCACACACTCCAGGATCATCCACAAAACTCTCCAGGATCATCCACAAAACTCTCCACAAGACCAATTATGCTAAAGATAAATTGTGTGCATTTCGGGCGCCTGGGTGGCTCAGTCGTTAAGCGTCTGCCTTCGGCTCAGGTCATGATCCCAGGGTCCTGGGATCGAGTCCCACATCGGGCTCCCCGCTCTGCGGGAAGCCTGCTTCTCCCTCTCCCACTCCCCCTGCTTGTGTTCCTGTTCTCGCTATGTCTCTCTCTGTCAAGAAAATAAATAAAATCTTTAAAAAAAAAAAATTGTGTGCATTTCGTATATTCAATATTAAAAATAAAGAATGGCAGAAACTGGAAGTGATAAGATGGTGGAAGATGCACTGGTCATAGAGCATCCTTTCTACAAAGTGCAGGAGAACCGACTTTGTATGTGATGCTCACTCAGCAGGGTTCTGCATGTTGGCTGGAAGTCCGCTCATTCAACGAGCAGCCCTACAACTTAATAAACTCTGGCAGAGCGTGGTTTCAGCTTATAATCACTTCTAACTAAGTGGTAGGGGTGCACTAATAGCCCACACTCCAAAGAAGTTCTACTGAACTGTGCATCTCTTGTCTATGACAGCCCATCAGGAATATTTTTATAGGAGCCACTGACTCATTGAGGGACCTCTGCCCCCGGCACCTCACAATGTGGATAACTGCACTGGATCTTATACACGTGCAGACAAGCCATGTTGACTCTCTACACAGTTGGAACTGGGAGAAATGCGACCAAGAGAACAGTCTCTCTGAATGTGGTACTGATTTGAATGTCTTCAGGGCTGTCCCGGGAGGGTGAGCACCACCTTGTTCGGTGAGAAATGCAAACACATTATTCACACTCTGTGCGGGAAAGAAGGTAAAGAATAAGCCATGGTCAGGATTCACAGAGCGCTGTAGGGTGGCAGCAGGAACGCGGATTGAGACCCGCTGGGTGGCCCATTGGCGTCGGTGGTGAGTGGCACAGGTGGGTATGACCAGGTCGCTGCAGGAGAAAAGGCACCGTTGTTGGTGCAAGGTCCACACCAAAACAGCCACGTGTCACCCTCGGTGGATGATAAAAACACTCCAGGCCAGAGCTGCTCTTGGGGAAGGACTCCGATTCCACACAAGAGCGGTCCCCACCGTGTCCCCAGGCCAGGGAGATTCTGAGCTGCTGCATCAGGAACCACCTTGTCAGGAGGTGTGGGGTGATTGGGGGGCCCTAGCTGAAGGCAGAAGGTGTATTTACCCAACAATCTGAAGGAAGACCGAACGGCTGGGGCCAGACACTCCCTCCCCTGGACAGGCCGCCTCACCCAGTCTCTCCTCTTCTGTCCCCCTTCTGCCTGATCCTACGGAAAAGGGGGTAACAGGTGCCAGCCTCCTGGGGAGACAATGATTTTGACCCCAGGTCCAACTCATGGATTTTCCCCACACCAAACAATGCTCTGACACCAGCTGGGTGTCCTATAATGACAATGTAGCTGGATCCTGACACCATCTGCCCAGAGACACAGTCAGACCCACTGGTCTCCCAGCACCGCCCTCCCCCACGCCAGCCCCAAGTCAGGCTGTCACCTGGGTTCTGAGCCACTAACCACAGACCAGAGGTTCCCATGACCCCTCTCTGGGTTTGATAAAGCCGGAGAAGGCTGTGTGTATGCATCCACGTGTGCACGTGTGGAGTGTGCACGCATCTGTGTGTGCACGTGTCTTGTGTGCATGAGAAATAACGTGCGAGTGTGTGTATGTGGGAGGGGAGGGCCTTGGGGGTGCAGAAGTAGAGAAGATAAGAGCTGGATTGCCAAATTCCAGTTGTTTACCAATTCTTTTTAAGAACAAAATTTTGATTGCCTGATATGCTAAGGAGAGAAAATTAAGTATTTGTTCATGTAAGTTGATGTTATAACTTGACTGTTGCACATTTGCTAAGTACAGAGCAGGGCGTGGGCTTATTTTCTGAGCACCGTGTCCGTATGGTGTTAGGGATGCCGTTGCGTCTCTGTCGGAGCGGGGACCCAGATGTTTCTAGGCTTGGGTTGCACAGAACGAAGACTCTCATGATTTCACACAGATCACTAGTTGTAAATTGTAACATTTCCTAAAGCATTTAAGTTGCAACCTTAGTCTAGCTTTAACTAAAGATTTAAAACCGTGGAAGAACTGCAGTAAAAATCACGGAAGTGGAATTGTTAAAAATATCCAGCGACCCCTCACTTGTTTATCTCGAAGATGTTAAATTTAGAAGGACTCAGTGAACAAGATACCTTGCCAGTTCACCCTTCTTAATTTGGAGAAAAGAATTTCTAATGTATCTTGTGATAGTAAAAGAAATTCACGTTGATGTTTTAAAATCTCATAGATAACGAAGCATAGTTTCCAAACATAACTGTGCTTTTTCTCCATGCGCTGCCCTCAAGGCAGATTGGATTTACTTGCTGACACCCTTCCCACAGTTGAAAATGAAGGAAATTTATGACCCTGTTTTGCCAAATTATACTTTTTTAGATAATTAAATATTAGCAAAAGCACATACTCCAGTTCAACCATGTTACGCTTGAAGATAGTCTCTGTAGTGTCTTTGTGTGCATACAAGTAATAAGCATAAGTGTGTGCATGCGTGTGGGTGGCGTGTGGGCAAAGTTTGCATTCTGTATTTCCTTCAGTTGAGCTCATTTCCTTGAGGCTAATTAAAACAGTTGTCTAGTGGCTCCCAGTGTCCATAGAAGCCCCCATTTATAGACCATGAGACCGAACTTCCCAAGGAACATAGGACAGATGTCCCCCTCGTTCCCCCAACTGTCCCTGCAAACCCCGCCATAGACGATAGTGGTCAAATGAGAAGCTACAGATGATGTTTCCCCCATTTTGTTTGCTGGCTTGCTTTAAGAAACAAACACAAAAGAAGATTTTAATTTTGAGAGGACAAGGGGCCTGATTTTCATGACTTATCCCAAATTCTATTTGACACATCCTTTGATGAGTAAAGACGTTTCCTTCTTCAGCATCATTTCTGGTGTCTTACTCACTATTTAGTGGGGCTGAAACTTAGTGCATATGGATGGAAGTTTAGAGACGGAGTGCATTCAGGGCTAGAGTCCAAGACCTTTAATAAAATGTCACATTACTTTCCAAAGGCGTGACATCAGTTTAGACACTCAGCAGAAGTTTCTTAGATCCACACCGGTATTGCGTGGCACATTAATTCTTGCCAATCAAATTGGTAGGAAACTGCATCTCAGCAGTTTGATCGATAAGTTCATCATTGCTAATGAGTGAAGAAAGTCTTCATTTTTTACTGGCTCTTCCTGTCTTTTTCTTCAGTGAATTGCTAGTTGTGTTTTGTCCATTTTTTAATTGGATGGTTTGTCTTTTTCTCATTTATTGGTACGTGAAAGATAAATGAATGGATGGATGGAGAGATGGGGGTCACATTTCAGCTATATATATTATAAATATGTTCTCCCATTTTTAGTTTTTTTTTTTTGCTTTTTATAAGAATGTTTGTGATAAGCAGATGTTTTTAATTTCAACAGGGTGGACTTCATCAATCATTTTTTTGTGATTAGTATTTTTTGTGTCCTGCTTAAGAAATTCTTCTCAACCCCAAGGTCAGAATGATTTTCATCTATGTTGCTTCTACCAGTTTTAAAGCTTTTCTTTTGAATGTAAGTCCTTAATCCATCTGGACTTAATTTTTCTATGGTGGGAGGTAGGCTTCTATTTCACAAATTCCATGTAAAAATACATTTTCTCCATATATTATTTAGTCCCATCTTTGAAATAAGACCTCCCATGACACTATCACCATTTATCAAAATCCCGTAGTCTTCGGTCTGTTTCTATAGTCTGTACTCTACTCTGGTTCATTAATTTATTCACTACCCCTATTGCAAAGTCAGAATATTAATCACCGTGGTGTTATAATAGATCAGTTTGAGTAGTATCTGCCTTAGTTTCTTTATAGATTGGGAGCTCTTTCAAGACAGAGAATGTGCCTCATCCCTCTCTATCCCCCCAAGAAGACCCTGTTGAGTGACACATAAGACGCTCTCGGTAAATACCTTTCCAGCAATTTTACTGTGTGATACTCCTTCCGTCAGGATGTGGAATCTCTGTCCTTGAACCACTGAAAATCTTGGCCTCGGAGTCCTGAACCATGTATAAGGAGTCTGATCGCCCCAAGATGACCATTCCTGAAGCCAAAGCCACATGGAGAAGCCACATGGAGACACTCCGGTCCAAGCATTTGAGTGACCGAACCCCTGATACCAGGCAACGGAGAAAAGAATCCTGCAGGTGATTCTACCCTGGGTGCTTTGACTCAGTCCTAGCTGTTGAGTCTTCTCAGCTGAGGGCCCAGGCATGGTGGGTAAGGAGAAGCCAAACACACCACCTATATCCAAATTCCTGACCTACCGAATCTGAGAGTCTAATAAAAAGGGTGTTGCCTTGCACCACTATGTTTTGGAGGCGTTTCCTCTGCTGCAAAAGATATGAAGGCACCTGTTCACTGGAGCTGGGGGAGGACCCCGTGGGGACGGGAGCAGGGGCAGCAGCAAGTCTCTGGGATGCAAGGTCTTCTTGTTGAGGGATCCCTTCCGCTAACTGCACATCGTGTTACTTCATGGGCTCAGGTTCCCCTCTGCAAAACCACTGCGTTCACTCAGTAATTTCAGTTTCCTTCTAGCTCTGTTGTCTCCAGCTGGAAACCAATCCAGCCTGATAGTCTTGTTATTTAAAGCCAGAATACACTAGTAAATTCACCACAGAACTTCTGTTTCTGGGATATGCCAAGTGGATGGGTGCTATGGTCACTGTTAACTGTTAACATATTTTATTTACTGGATACGTAACATTCACCCCCGAATTTCTTAATAAGTTTCTTAATAAATTTCTTAATAAATTTCTTAATTTCTTAATAAAAATGATTTGTAGTTCACAATGTATATTCTTACCACATTTGAAAGGATTAGGGACTGTGCATACATCTACCAGATAAGAATTTAAGGCAAATATAGAAGAGGTAACATACACTAAAACTTACATGAATTAGTTACATACGGTAATTGACAGCGCCCATAACAGTCATTAAACTCAGTCCTGGGTAATCTAGAAGCAAAGGCAAAACATGAAGGGTTACTGAACTTTATTGTCCGATAAAATTTGGCAGGCAAACTTCTGAGCAACGATCAGGATGTTCTGATAGGTGCTGTAAATAAGAGGGGTAGAGTGATAAGAAACAATAGAGCTTTCAGAATCTAGAGATAAGCTCTCATTAATATCGACAGCACCCTGACAGTTAGATATCACAGGATTGCCATTTTACAGATGAAAATACTGAAGCGAACTGGTAGTAATTACAATTGCTTGAAATTATACACCTGCTCAATGCCAGTACAAAGACTCATAGATTCATTGTCCTAAAATCAACCTCACTCCACCATGCTTGTAATAAATTCCAAATTCAATTTAACATTGGGACCTCAAGCCAGCCTTGACCAAGGTCTTTGTAGCAATCCTGAAAAATTGCAGAGATGTGACTTTTCTCTGCATTAATTTCCCCAAAAGCTGAAGTTACAAATATCATAAAAACTCACAAAAATGATGCACGCGTGTGGTTTATGTTAGGGGGATGGGGAGGCTAAGGAAATGAAATTCAGAAGTGATAAAAATAAGCCCTACAGGGCATCTAGGGGTAGATGCTGGCCTGCTTTGTCCTCATTTTTCTCAAATATCAAACTTCCTCAACCAAATCTCTGATAAGAATTGGAAAGCAAACAGTTCAAAATTGGTCTTTCTTGGCACGTTGCAGGAATAAACATCATTAAATAAATTTATTGTGAGTCATTGCAACATGCTGTAACCTGCATACACAGCAGGAAAAGTGCTGTGTGGTCCGGCAATCTTCGGTGATGTTTTCGTGAGGAAGGGGCAGGTGCCTCTCAGTTTGATCACACGGGCTCTTGTTAATGTTGCTAAGTTTTGACTTGAGCACACATTAAGCTTTGAATCACCACAAATGTCCTCTCAATATGGTGGAGGCAGGTGGCCTTGCTGCTCAGCATGCTCTGAATGAAGCCAGAGTGTCATACCCTCCTTCCTCATCATTCCCGCTGGTGCACGTAGAGAGGAACCCTCCTAACCTGAAATGTGCCAAAGCGATTTTATGTTATGTGTCTTCCGAATTCTTTTGGGTCCTTTAATTTATGTAACTTTCAGCAAATGCTCACTGGTGGTTCAACAGTCTTATACGTTAAAATTATCCACAAATTGTTAAAAAATAACACAAAACAAAGTATTACTATGGTGAGCACTGTGAATTGTGTAAGACTGATGAATAACAGATCTGTACCCCTGAAACAAATAATACATTATATGTTAATTAAAAAAATTTAAAACAACAACAACAAAAAAAGATTGGAAATAAAAATGCTAAAAGAGATTTTGAAATCACCCTAGATCTAAACTTGTAAGGGATGATCTTTTTAATAGTTTGCCTTGATTTAGAATTTTCAGTCTGTCAGTAAGTAATTCACAAATTCACACACATCCCATTCTAACAGGCTTTATAGGAATCATGATATTCTGGGCCTTTCCCTCTATCTGTGTCTTTCTTTAGTTTCTTCCCTTTGCCTGGAATACTCTGTTCCTCACCTTGCCCTCCACAAACCAGCTTTGGATAGCCCAATTTTGACCTCCTGTTGGAAATTTTCCCCAATTTCCTCAGACAGAATTGGGGATCTTACAAGCTTATAAGGCAGCTGTGGTCTTATAGTAACACTGGACTTTTCATCTCATTCAACAAGTAGTCATTGAAAACATCCTTCTATTGCTTGCCTGCCATGGGCCAGGCAGTGCTCTAACCCCAGGGAGATGGCAGTGAGGGAGACAGAGCAGGCCCCCCAGAGAGAGAAATGTAAATATGGAAATGAATATAAAATAAAGATGGGACTTAATTGAAGGTCTAACCTAGCAGGGGAGGCAGCCTCTAAAATGGGTCCTAGTGATGCCTTGGAGATACACACCTTTGTGTGATCACATCTCTTTTGTGTGGGCTGAATGGAGTGACTTGGTTCCAGGAAGCACAATACCGCAAAAGAGATGGGGTTCTGAGATCTGGCTACTAGAAGATTGTGCTTCCATCTTCCTCACTCTCTCAACCAGGGAAACATTTACTCAAGAAAAACTTCTAAATCTTGGCAAGAACACTGAGTTTTGGAGAATGAACTCACCCTTCAGTCCCAGCTTCTGCCCCCAGCTTATCAGCAGCCTGGAAAACGATGGTCTGCCTTCCCAGACCAGTGTCAGCCACAGCAGAAGGGGTTTCATTCACAAAGAATTACAATGACTGGTTGCAACCTGTCTGGCTGCTCCCTTCAAAACTGGCCTAAACGGCTTGCCTTTTCCTTGTCTGTCTCAGAATTCACCTAATGTGGAAGCTGTTGCCTGATGGATATCCATCAAATATGCTTAAAGGAAGATGTTTTAGTTACTTCTGCCTCTGGCAGTGCGTGAGAATAGAGTAATTAGAATTTGCGCAGAAAGGCTGGGGAATAAAATGCTTTGAGAAATAAGGGCTTTACAAGGTCTGACATTTTTCTGAGACTCCAGAAGGCCATGTGCATGCTCAGTGATGACCCGGGAAGACCCTAACCTCTCATCTGCTGACCTTGAGACTGTGCCAACAGCGGAAGTGAAGGCTAGGGCAGAGTTGTGACCCCCTTTACTGAGCAAGGAAGGGGCACCCCACATACACACATCATCATTAGCCAGCCACTAAGTGAATGGAACAAGGACAGCACTGGTCACACACAACAAGAACACGGACTGTACAGAATTTGCTCAGAACAGTCATGAAAACACAGGAAATGGTAACTACAGCAAGAGGCAGCCAGCAGGGGCGCCTGGGTGGCTCAGTCGTTAAGTGTCTGCCTTCGGCTCAGGTCATGATCCCAGGGTCCTGGGATTGAGCCCCATACTGGGCTCCTTGCTCCACAAGAAGCTTGCTTCTCCCTCTCCCACTCCCCCTGCTTGTGTTCCCTCTCTCACTGTATCTCTCTCTGTCAAATAAATAAATAAAATCTTTAAAAAAAAAAAGGCAGCCAGCAAACCCTTGAAAAAGAAGAAGGAGAATCTGGTTTCCAAAGTCACTACATCATAATATTCAAAATATCCAGTGTTCAACAAAATATTAGGAGGCAAACAAAGAAATAAGGAACATCCATAAGATAAAGCAATTAACAGAAACTGTCCCTGAGGAATTCCACACAGTGGGCTTACTAGACAAAGACACTAAAACGCTATTTTAAATATGTTTAAAGAACTAAAAAGGAAACTAAAGAACAGTGTCTCACCAATAGAGAAATTATATCAATAAAGAGATATAAGTCATAAAATGTTCGACGTCTTTACAGATACAAAGAGATAGATATTGCCAAAGGGAACAAAATGCAAATCTAGAGTCCAAAGTAATAAATGAAAAGGTCATGAGAGGAGCTCAATAGCAGATGAGAGAAGACAGAAGAAAGAATTAGCAGACTTGAGGATCGGTCTGCTGAGATTACCTAGCCTGAGGGACAGAAAAAGGAATGGGAAAAAAAAAAAGGAAGAGCCTGACAGACATGTAGGGTGCCATCTAGCATGGCAACATATGTATAATGCAAGTCCCGGAGTAAGAGGAGGGTTAAAATGGACAGAAAAAAATACGTAACAGAAACACCAGCCACAGACTTCCCAAATTTGGTGAACCACACTAATCTATACATCCAAGAAGTTCAATAAATTGCAAATAGGGTAAATCAAATACATCCACACCAAGACACATAATCAAGTTGACAATAATCAGACAAAAGTGACTTATCTCATACAAGGACTCTCCAGTAAAATTAACAGCAAACGTCTCATCAGAAACTATGGAGGCCAAAGACAGTAGAATGACATCTTTAAAGTGTAAAGAAAAAAAAAACTTCAAGCAAGCTTCGTACATATGAAAAAACTTGTTTGAAAATTAAATTTAAATTTAAATGAAGGAGAAATTAGGATAGTTCATGGCTAGCAGCCCTTCTAGGTAATGCTAAAGGAAGTCCTTCGGGATGGAATGAAAGGATGCTAGACATTGACCCAAAGCCACAGAAGGAATAAAGAGTGCTGCCAAAGATCACAACAACAAGTAAAACCAAGCTCGAAGAGACACTCTCAATTCAAAGACACAAATAGGTTAAGCAGTACCCAATGGAGTTGGGGTAGCTGCATTATATCACACAAAATAGACTTTAAAACACACATGTGTCAGAGAGACAAGGACAATTTATTATGATAAAAGGGTTAATTCACCAAGAGACATAATGATTATAAACACATATATACCAAATAACAAAACCTTCATAGACACAAAGCAAAAACTGACAGAATCGAAGGGAGAAATAGACAAGTCTTCGGTAACAGTTGGAGACTTCACTATGCAACTTTCAATATTGGATAGAACATCCAGGAAGAAGATCAGTAAGAAAACAGAGGATTTGAAAAACACTATAAACCAAGTAGACAAACACACATTCCTAGAACACTAAACCCAGCACAATACACATGCCAATGTGCATGGAACATTCTCTGGGATAAATCATACATGGGGCCACAACAGAGATGTCAATAAATTTTAAAAGACTGAATCACACAAAGTAACTTTTCTGACCACAATACAATGAAATTAGAAATCAATAACAAAAGGCAATTTGGGATATTCAAAAATGTGAAAAATAAGGCAACTCATAAATAACTAGTGAGCCGAAGAAGAATTCACAAGATGTAGTGAAAGCAGTGGGTCAGAAGGAAACTCACAGCTGTTGCGGCCTGCATGAAAAAGGAAGAATTATCTCAAATCAGAACCTTAACCTTTCACCCTAAGACATCAGAAAAAGAACAACAAACTGAACTGAAATCAAGAAAAAGGAAGGAAATAATAAATATTAGAGCTGAGACAAACAAAACATGAAATTCTAAATCCACAGAAGAAATAAAACCCAAAGCCAATTCTCTATAAAGATTAGCAAAATTGATAAAACTTTAACTGACCAAGAAAAAAAGAGAGAAGACTCAAATTACTAAATCAGGAAGAAAAGTGATGACATTATTACAAACTTAGAAATAAAAAGAGATTATAGGAGAGTATTATGAACAATTATATGCCAAAAAACAAATAATTTAAGATGAAATGAATAAATTCCTAAATAAATAAATTCATTCATATAAATTCCTAAAAAAAAATACACAAACTACCAAAACTGACTCAAGAAGAAAGAGATCTGTTACTTATAACAAGTAATCAAATCAGCAATCAAAAAAAAAAAAAAATCCAACAAAGAAAAGCTCAGGACCAGATGGCTTTACAAGTGAATTCTATCACACAATTAAAGAAGAATTAATGCTCAAACATTCTCAAACCTTTCTGAAAAATAGAAAAGGAGACACTGTTCCAAACTCACTCTATGAGCTCAGTTTGACCCCAACACCAGAGCCAGGCAAAGAGATTATGAGAAAAGAGAACTATAGACCACTATCCCTTCTGAATATAGATGCACAAATGCACAACAACATACTAGCCAAATGGATCTGGCAGCTTACTAAAAGGATTATAATCCATGAATGTTTTAATCAGTTTTCCAGAGAAACAGAACTGATAGAATATGTATATATATCGAAAAAAAGGGAGATTTATTTTAAGAAATTGGCTCACACAACTATGGAGGAATGGCAAGTCCAAAATCTGAAGGTTAAGAAGGCAGGCTGGAGACCCATAAAAAAAAGTTCATGTTGCATCTCAAATCAAGGGAAGTCTGGAAGCAGAATTCCTTCTTCCTTGGTGGACCTCGGTCTGTTTTCTTTTAAGGCCTTCACCTGCTTGGATGAGGCCCACCCACACTGTGGAAGGTGATCTGTTTTACTCAAAGTCTACTGAGTTAAATGGTAAGTCATCTAAAAGATGCCCTCACAACAACATCCAGACTTGTTTGTCCAAACATCTGGGTACTGTGGCCTACCAACTTGATACATAAAATTAACCTTCACAGTGACCAAGTGGGACTTGGCAAGGAATACAAAGGTAGTTCAACATACAAAAAAATATATAAATGTAATATACCATATTAATAGAATAAAGAAAAAACACATAATCTTAACTGATGCAAATAATTGACAAAATATCTCACTCCTTTACATGATAAAAACATTCAATGAATAGGAATAGAAGGGACCTTTCTCAACCTGATAAAGAGCATCTATTAAAAATGCACAGCTAACATCATACTTAAGGGTGAAATACCAAGAATTTTCCCTTATAACATCAGCAACAAGACAAGGATTTCCACTCTTGTTATTTCTATTGAACATTTTACTGGAAGGTTCTAGTTAGGGTAATTAGGCGAGAAAAATAAAGAACATTAAAATTAGAAAGGAAAAAGCAAAACTACCTCATTTCACAAATGGCATGAGTTATATAGAGAAAAACCCAAATAACTCACACAAAAAACCTCAAAAAATATTAGAACAAATAAGTAGTTTAACACACTTGCAAGACACAAGAGCAACATGCAGAAGTTCCATTTCTATATACTGGAAATGAGCAAGTCAAAAACAAAAAAAAATATGAAAACTTCCATTTACAATAACATCAAAAAAGAATAAAACATTTGTGATTAAAATTTTTTAAAGATTTTATTTATTTATTTGACAGAAAGAGACACAGCAAGAGAGGGAACACAAGCAGGGGAAGTGGGAGAGGGAGAAGCAGGCTTCCCACCAAGCAGGAGCCCAATGCGGGGCTTGATCCCAGGACCCTGGGATCATGACCTGAGCTTAAGGCAGATGCTTAACGACTGAGCCACCCAGGCGCCCCTGTGATTAAATTTTTAAAAAGAGATAAAAGGCTAGTATATTGAAAACCACAAGACACTGTTGAAAGAAGTTGAGTAGGACCTAACCAAATGGAAAGACATTGATATTCATGAGTCGAAGGCTTGATATTGTCAAGATGGTAAATTCCCCAAATTTATCTACTTCCAAAATTCCAACTGCCTTTTGTAAAAAGATGGACTAGATGATTCTAAAATACATACAGAATTGTGAATAGACAAAACAATCCTGAGAAAGAAGAACGAAATTGGAGCATTCATAGCCATAGATGTAAACCTTAGAGACCTTGGATTAAGCAGTGGTTTCCTCAATATGACACGAAAAACACAACAAGAAAAGGAAAAAAAAAAATAGATAAGCCAAATTGCATCAAAATTTAAAACTTTGTTTTAACTCAAGAGAGTGAAAATGCGACTCACAGAATGAGTGAGAATGTTTGCAGATCACGTATAGTATCCAGAATATATAAAGAGCTATTACAACTCAATAATGAAAAAACAAACAGCTCAGTTTAGAAACGGACAAAGGACTTGAATAGACTTTCCTCCAGAAAAGATGTGCAAATAGGCATGAAGCACATGAAAAGATGCTCATAATAAATAGTCATTGTGGAAAAATACAAATCAAAATCACAATGAGATACCATCCAACCGTCACTAGAATAGCTATAAAAAATGGACAATAATAAATGTTGGCACGCATTTGGAGAAACTGAAGCCCGTATACATTGCTGGTGGGAATGCACAATGATAGAGCCAACTGAGGACAGCACTCTGGCGGTTCCTCAAACAGCTACACATAGGCCCAGCGACTACACCTGGAGAACTGAACACACGTGATCCAATGAAAACGTGTGCATGCATGCTCACCACAGCAGTATTCACCATAAACACATAGTGGAAACAACCCAAATGGCCACCAGCTGATGAGTGAAGAAATAAGACGTGGCAGAGCCATGTAAAGGCATATCAAGCAGCATAAAAAGCAATGATGTCCTGACACACGTTACATCACAAGCAAAATTGACAATTTTATGCCAAATTAAAAAAAAAAAAAATCCCAGATACAAAACAGCAAATACTGTGATTCCATTTATATGAAATGTCCAGAGGAGGCAAACCCCTGGACAGAAAGCACATTAGCGGTTGTTTTGGACCAAGCAAGAGGGAAAAGAAGCGTGATTGCTTAATGCGCACACGGTTTCTCTTTGAGGTGATGAAAATGTTCTGGAACTAAGCAGTGGGGACGGTTGCACAACATCACAAATGTAGCAAAAGCCACTAAGTTGTACCCTTCAAAATGGTTAAGGTGGTGAAACTTAATGGGAATTTAACTTTGATTTTAAAACTGCATATGTTGATCAAAAAAGCATTCATTTCAAATAGCCTGTAAAAAGTCAGAGAAAGAAGCAAGATGACTGGACTTAGCACATATAAAGGCTTATTTACAAGCTATATTAAATTTGTTAATTATAAACTATATTAATTAGGACAATATGAAGATGGTGTGGGGCTAGAGAAATATATCAATAGAATAGACCCATAAAAGAGTGGGTTCTTGGCATACAATAGCAAAGCCATTATAAATCATGCAAAGAGAGGAATTCATTTATTAAATGGTATTGGAACAACTGGTTTTCCAAATAGAAACAATAAAATTACATCAATAGCACCATACCTCAAAATAAGTTCAAGATGTGTTATAAAAGACTAACTTCGAAAAGAAAAAAAAAAAAACTTTTAAATTCTTGAAAGAATATATAAAAGAATATCTTCATAATTTCTTAAATGAGACCGCAAAAGCAATAAAAAAAAACCTGAAAAAATATGACTCCATCACATTAGAATAGCATGACAAATTATACCATAAATAGTTAAGAAATAAGTTACAGACTCGTCAATGTGGAGAACTGCATGGCTTACTTAACAGAGGAGTTGAGTCTCTAGACATGAGCAACAAAGGACCAGAAAGAGAACTTAAGGAAACAATCCCATTTACCATAGGATCACAAAAAACAAAATACCTAGGAACAAATTTAACCAAGGAAGTGAAGGATCTGTATCCTGAAAACTATAAGACACTGATGAAAGAAATTGAAGACAACACAAGTAAGTGGAAAGATAGTCCATGCTCATGGATTGAAAGAATTAATACTGATAAAATGTCCATTCTCCCCGAAGGGAGCTACAGATTCACCGCAATCCCTATCGAAATTCCAATGGCATTTTTCATAGAAATACGAAAAACAATTCTAAAATGTGTATGGAACCACAAAAGACCTCAAATAGTCAAAGCAATCTGAAAGAAAAAAAGAACAAAGCAGGAGGCATCACACCTGTGAACTTGTGATTCTAATACATTGTGATGTCATAGAGGAATAGAAAATGCAACAGCTTCTTGGAAGGGAGGTGAAGCCCACCTGACCTGACTGGTAATGCTTCTGGATGCCAGAACGTCTAGCTGATCTCTCCCTGTGGTTCCCTACCTCTGGGGGGAGCTTGGGTGGACAGCTTTGACCCTGGGGATATCAAGGAGCCGTGTGGCACTAGGCACTCACATTTGGCATCCCCTGGGCACAGGCTTTGTCCGGAAAAGCCGACTCTCACCACCTGGGACCTTCGGGACCCATGAGAAACTGCGGTTCCCCATCATAAGAGGGAGAGAGGGCCTGGTTCCGGGGAAGCTGAGCCTTATCGCTGCTCTCCAAAGAAGAGGCCCCATCCTGCCCATAGAGCTTCACCTCCTGTCTCACCATCCAGGCACCTAAGAGTGAGCCCACCTGCTCGCTTTAAACAACTCTGCTCGATGCCTCACAGTGAGAAGCGGCTGGTGTCATGTGAGGCTTCTCAGCAAACGTCACTGATTTTCTCTGAAGGACAGCGACAGGAGGGTGGCAAGTTCTAACCTATAAAATCAGGAACGCAGGCTCTCGGATGGTGACTCTACCGTATCCACCCAGCCCTGCCCACTCGCCGGTTCCCCGTCCTACCCATCACCTGCTGGGCATGTCCCGGGAGCGCACTGAGGGACTCAGGTCCTGTGACTCACCCAGTCAATGGGCAGGCTGAGAAATCAAGATTGTCAGCCAGGGAAGAAAGAGGAAGAAGTACCAGCAACTTCCAGAAAAATGCCAGAAGTCATAAAATGGGAACAGAGCAGCCCTCATAGAGATTGAGGACAAAATTTCTCACAGGTAAACGTGGCTGGTATGTATCTTTCTGATCTCAGAAGGTCACCAGGTGCCTGGAGTAAAACAAGCATCTCATGAATTCTTGACGAATGAATGAATGAATAAATGAATGAATGAACTGAATAATTCCTTCATTTCAGCTACCAGTTCATAACTGGTGACAGTCACATGGTATTTTAGACCATGTAACTTGGGCATGGCGGCCTTCTTCATTAATCTTGTAAACGAAAAGCATGGTAGAGGACACTGTTGGGCATTAGAAGGGCACAGCTGGGGAGAGATTCGGAATCGGGCAGCCGTGTGTCCCAGGAGGGGTATGTTCTAACCCAGGACTGGAAGGACCAGCAGCTGATAAAGGGATCCCTCGTGGAGGCATGATGGACACTGCGACCCTAGACCAAAGAGAGCGGGGTCAAGAACATGTGAGATCTGTTTGAAGCAACGAGGGGGGCACAATCCTCCGACGGGACCAAAGAAACATGTTTCAGCATGAAGCTGATACTGAGAAGGGCCGACGATCTTTTTATCATATCACGCTGTGCCTATTTTTAAATCACCGAGATGGCAGGTGACATTCGAGGACACGTGGCTGTGGGCACGTGGTCCCGTCTCTCCAGCATCTACCAGGTGCAACACGGATCCAGTAACAGCGGTTTGGATACAAGTGGTTGGAAATCTTAACTCTGCTGAGATGCTCAGCGTGCATGGAAAAGTGCTTGGCTCCTGTCCATCGCTATGAGAAGCAGTCCGTTAAGGCGTGCGGCGCTCCCATCCACTTTCCTCTGCTACCTGTGGGCATGAGCTGCTTATTTGTTTGTTGTAGAGATCCTGAGTTTGGGCTCTGGGTCACTTCCAGCTGCCCTCTTTTGCAAACCACGCCGTACTTCTGTCCGCACCACGATTTCCAATTACCGTGTGGATGCTTGTTGCCATTGGTTATCATGAAATATTACCGGTTTCATGGGGGCAATTAGTTAGGTCCCTTTGATATTTTCCATTCACAGATCGCCTTATAAATTTGGAAAAAATGTACACGCTGCGGTTTTTACCATGTTGCCCGAGGAAGTTTGCAGTCTTATTAACATGGCGCACCGTCATTTATGATTCTGAAGGAAAGCAAGGGGGTTTGGCACTTCGCGAGGGACACTGATATTTTTGCAAGATGATGAAAACTTTCCACTCTGCCCAGATGCGGAGGCTGAGTCAGTGTCCCTGGCCCGCTCCCACTGTAGATTTGTCTCTGTTTGCTCGAAAAAGCAGTTTGTTTCTTATTCCAGCCCTCGGACGGGGCCACGGCCCGTGACAGACACTCTTTACCGACCGAGCTCCCTTCGCTTGGACTGTAAGGACCGGGAGTTTGCTCATCAGTGGGCCTAGATGAAGGGGGGAAAGCCTACATTCTCAGCCTGGGAATGTCTGGTATTGTTGCATAAGCGATAGCTGTGGCCTCCGAGACCTATGCACACCCAACCAGTATTTCCAAACCCCGGCCCCGCACCAGGTCCCTCCTGCAGACGTGAGCAAAGGGGGCATTAGCAAAGTGAGCCTGCTACAGACAAGTGGGACATGACTGCTTTCTTCACACAGGCTCCAGGCCCCTCTTGGTGCAAGGGTGGTCTCTCTGGCCACAGCTGTCGAGCTCGGCTCATCCGCCGATGCCAGGAACAGGCCGAGGGAGCTGTGGTTGAGCCCTGGGCGAGCCATCTCCATCCTGCTTCTCCCAGGAGCAGAAACCAACCCACCGTCCGGGTGCTCTGTTCCAAGCAGCAGAGCAAATTCTGGACCTGCTTTCTTATTTCTTTCACATTATTTTAGGAATCTTTCATCTCTATCTACATTGCATTTAAGCGATGCAGGAACATTTGAAAAGCAGGCCATCTACATATTATGGAATAACCCAACATCAGAGATTGGATGCTATATTATTATGTTATGTATATATGATTTTACTGTGTGTTTGTTTTATAAATGAATCCATTGAGAATCACAGGCATTAGACAAGTTATTTAAAATCACACTACTTATTAGCAGTAGGATAAAACTATAATTTTGTTTTCACTTAGTTCAGTGCTATTTTCACAAAAACCGCACAAACTGAATCACAAAAAAGTAGGACAAAAATGAATTAAATTGATAAGTACATTCAAGTTAGAATAAATTTCAAGCAACACTATTTCTGCAAGATACTATAACGGCTTATTATGCTGTTATTCAATGTTCTATTGTCCAAAGAATTTGGGCGACTCTTTAATAAAGTCAAAGGGTTTTGTTTCTCTAGGACTTCTCGATGAATCTTCAAGAGACAGAGACAGTGTGCAGAATTTTCTCGATTTGTTTAGACTACTAAAATGCTTCTTGGAGCATTCTAAGGGACTGGCATTCTGAAAAACAAACCCAAAAAATCATAATTAATTAATCTCAAACTCTTGGTGAGATCATTCAAGATACAGACAGGAAAAAATAAAACTGAAAGGTACCCTACAAAGTTCAACATTGAGAAGGTTGTAGCAGACCTCTTTCTGATATTCAAGAAAGCTTAACTACTAAAACATTTTTAAGCATCTAAATATTCTAAGTACAAAACAACCCTGAGCAAAAAAAGGCAAAGACTCTCATGCCAACATGACGTTCTCAAAAGAAAAGAAAAAAATGCTTAATTTTATGCACTTTATACTTCTATATCTGAATCTATATTTGTATCATGTAATGACACACAAGGTCAAATGTATACAAATATTTAATCCACAGTTTAACATAGAGTGTGTCAATCCATATTCCATTACGTTAATTACTAAAATATAAAATCTGGCTCAGTGAAAATACTCAGATTTTTACTAATTAAGGAAAATACATTCATAGTTTGGTTTCAGAACAAAGCAAAATATTCACAGAAGCAAAAGTTAACTGTGTTGTCTTTTTATGATTTACTTGTCAGTAACCAGTCCGCAAGTTGGGGTGAGCTCTGTATCTTGCAGAGTGTTACTCGGACAGCATGCAACACGGTGGGAAAGCACCTTATGACTTTGCTGCCATCGTGTGGATATGAGGTTCCTAAGTGTCAGAAAAAGGCACGGCTTGAAAGGAAGGTATGTTGAGTCTTTAGGCTTATTTCAGAACTTCTTATCCTGGGGCCCACGGACTCCCTACCTGTCTCTACAGGACCCCAAGCCTCCTGAAAGTGTGTGTGAATTCTCTGTGTGCGTGGGTGTGCTTCTGGGAGCTTGAGTGGTAGCCTAAAAACATAGAGAGCCAGCAAAGCTTAGGAACCATTTTCATGAGTTCTGCGATCAAAAATGTAAGCACCAAGAACAGGGGAGCGTTTTGTGGTGGAAGCAGTAGGCTCTCGACAGAAAATGCCCCAGAACAGTGAGAATGATCTGTAACACAGGTATCTTCTTTGAGGTGTCCCAGGCTTGATCTTGAAGCCAACACACGTATGCTCAGGGTCGTCTCTGCAATCTCGGCCAGTAACTTTTCTCTTAGTCCCTGGTGTCCTGTCTTTTAAGAGGTATTAGGAAGAATTGTCAGAAGATTGTGTGCGAGAAACAAACCTGTAAACTTTATTTTTTTAAAGATTTTATTTGTATTTATTTGACACAGAGAGAGAAAGAAAGAGAGAGAGCACAAGCAGGGGGAGAGGCAGGCAGAGGGAGAAGCAGGCTCCCCCAGAGCAGGGAGCCCGACCTGTGGCTGGATCCCAGGACCCTGGGATCATGACTTGAGCTGAAGGCAGACACTCAACCGACTGAGCCCCCCAGGCACCCCCAGACCTGTAAACCTTAAACTGCTTAGTGAATGCTCAAATTGCCATGAGACCTGGTCTTCAAAACAGTGACCTTAGGTCATTTCAGAAGAAAGTCTATCATGTCCAGTAGTCACGAAAATCAAAAGCAGTACTTTTGCAGTGTTCTGCAAGAGCTAAAATCATGTTTTCCTTCACTCACTCCTGAAACTGAAAAGTCAGATAACTAGTGAACCGCTCTCTTTAAACAAAACTGCAGAGCCTTCTGCCAAAGAGCGAGCATTGTCTACAAACTCATCAGAAGACTCGTAAGAAGACCAGCCTCCAGTTCTGGTCTTTGTGCAGAGATCCTGATATTGGATCTACAAGGTCCATTTAATGTGACCGTGGCGGTTGCCTAAGGAGGCCCAGCTGCTGTCTGCCCGGTGAATGCTCGAGCAGGCGCTGAGCCCGGTGACAACAGGCACATGGCATCTGGCCACTGTTGACCCGCAAGGACAAGCCAGGCGGGAGGGCCGGGGCTGCAGATGCTGTCTCCTCCAGAACAAAGAGATTCCAGAATTCCCCGATGAAGCCTTCGCTAGCGTTCCCAGTTGGGTTGTTGTTTGACTTTTGTTTTAGCTTTGTAAGATTAGACGCATACTAAATTTCAACACAACTTGAGTAATTCGGGTTTCTGCTGAGCACACACTGCCAGGAGCAGATTCGGAAAATATTGTCCACCCAAATCTCCATTTGTGAGGTGCGCTAAGGACTCAACGGAGCCAGAAATGGCTGGTTTTCAGTGAGAAATGTTAGCACAGGCCTATAAGTACAACTCCCAGGCTGCGCTGTTTCCCGACTGCACGGCCTTCCCCCCGAAGACGTCCCACACATCCCACCCAGCTCTGCGCGGCACTGCCCAAGAGACCTTTCTGGAATGATGAAAATGCACCGTGTCCACCCCACCCACCGTGGCCATGGCCACTGAGCTTTGGAATGTGCTTAGCGTGACAGAGGACTTGAACTTTCCGTTTTATTTACTCTTAATTAATTCAAATCTCAATAGTCACAACGTGGCCAGCGACTACTGTCCTGGACACCTTGCCCTAGAGACTCCATCGTGAAGGGAAACAGTGTATGCAGTCCGGTCAGTTGCTTGGAGATCACCATGATTTATTGGGTACAGTTAACATGAAAGGGGCTTCACAGTGGAGGCAGAATAAACAAGATGAACATCTTCCCTGAGGGAGTGGAGGGTGGCATGCAGCCTTGTGTGAGGGTCCGAGCTCATGCACCCCAGCGCTTGGCGGACCAGCCGAGACGCCCGTGCCGGAGCCGAGGGCCCAGCAGCTCTGTGAGGGGTACAGGCAGCGAGACGGGGTCCTCCACCAGGCGCGGGGGCTGCAGCCTGATCCGGGCAGTCCCGCCAACCGCATGGACACGGGGAGTGCAAATTCGGAACATCGTGGCGAGTAAACACTGACGTGGCAGAAGCCATCCAGTGTGGGCGTCAAGGGGTTTTAGTGCAGAAAACTAAAGGCTGGAAGATGGTTCACTTTGTAGAAAACTAAACCCAGGGAGGCTTATTATGGAAGCTGGCGTTCGTAGCAGGGGCCGCAGGAGATGAGAAGATACCCGGACTTCTTTGATCCCTCTGTTCCTGCAGCAATTTTAAGGTTTTTGTTTGTCTCTCGGTGTTATTCTGAACGTGACGTTAATGCTTTAAAATTTTTCCATAATTTTCTCATTGAACGTTATATCTCATGTATACACACATACATATATGTGAAAATGTGTCCAGCCATGCCTCCTACACAGATAAATATTTAGAAATCGGTTGGTAGCACAGATGGTCCAGTTTAAGACGCCCAGTTGCAGAAACAAGAATGAAGGGAAGATAGTACTGTTACTGCCTTAAATTCCATATGTGCAGAATATCAGGCTAATTTTCCATTGGAAAAAATATTTTGCTCTAAGTTGGCAATATTACTTGTAGCAAACTTCAAAAGACATGTATAAGTTAGCACGAGTCTGAAGACCTAAGGAAATATAAAATGATTTTGAAATAAAAAGTATCTTTAACATGTAAAACATTTGACACATCATTTTGTCCTCTTCAGTACCATGCTTGCTATATTCACAAAACTTGGTTTTATTAGGTTCAACACTGGAGTGATACCCAATGGTATTAACCAGTTCATTTGATAGTTTCAGGATTTGGCCTTGAGAAAAGTATCCAAAACTTGGAAATCAGAGAGGGGCCGTCTGCCCAGACTTTGCCATTTGCTGTTGGAACCCAGAGGCTGTAAAGTTAGCAAATTTGTAGATTTTCTGCCCAGGACAGAATAGAACTAATGTTTAAGGTTTTCCTACCCTGTAACACATTAAGAAGTTCTGAATCTAACCCATCGATCTTATTCAAATATATATATATTTTTTTCAAAATGCTGACACATCCCCAGTTGCTAAAAATGTTCAGTGACCGGTTTTGCCATTAGTCATTCCTTCATTAATTAGTTGAATGTAGTTTTGACTTTATGAGAGCTACGTTTATTAACTTATGAAAATCACACTTTGGTGCAACAGTTGATCATATTTTAACACATTAATCAAACATGAACCAAATGGGGACAAGAGATTGACCTCTTATCAGACTGAAGTCAACCTTCTTGAATGTGGACCATTATGTATTCTCCTTCTTCTTCCCCGGGGACCTAGCTTAGAGTGTAGTGGGTACCATTACTTTCTATATTAATTCATAAAAATGCCATCCAATGCCTTCCTGATTTATGAGCTTAAGAGTCTGTGTGTTCCTACGGCTAAGAACTTAAGACAGCTCCATAACTTAGTTTGTTTATGATTGCAAGCAGGATACTTGACAGGATTCACGTGTTCTCAACATCAGGAGTTCACCGCTCATCCTCAAATCAGTTCTACTAGAGGTCATCTCCACCTGTACAAAGTGAACCATCTTCCAAGGTCCAGCTCAAATATTAGCCCCTTTCAGGAAGTTCCCCACACACTTGCTAAGTGAGAATTATACTCGGTTTTCTGTGTTCCAGCTAGACCATACCTTCCTTAACGAAAAGGATCGTATAATAAACGCTTTTATGTACTTCATGATACTCAGCACAGTGCCATGTCAGCTATCTGCAAACAGTGGTGGAGCAGAAAGAGCCAGAGTCCCAGCCCAGCCACCATGTCTGTTAGACCGCACACTCCATCCATCACCTACAAAGCTAAAGCCATCTGTGAGCCTCGTCATCAAGACTGTGGTGTGATATCATGGGAGGAAAATGAGTTCTGGAGTTGGAGCTGAGTCCCCATCCTGGCTCCTCTGTTCAACAATTGCTCCCTGATCATAAAACAGAAATGAAAAGAATCAATCTTTCATGTTACGAGAACTGAATTAGGTGGCTCTGGTAAATCATCCACCTTGAGGGGCTGGTGCCTGGTAGGTTTTCAATAAGCATTCATTCCCCACTCACAAAACTTCTCCCAGTCCCTGTGACCATTGTCACACACACTGGAGTGAATCCAAAATCAAAGGGAACAAGTAGAGTCCTGAAGAGCCTACGTCATACATTGAGCAGAGGTCAGAAAGGGGAGTCGACAGCCATCAGAAAGGATGAATACCTACCATTGACAACAGTGTGGATGGAACTGGAGGGTACTATGCTGAGCGAAATAAGTCCATCAGAGAAAGACAATTATCATATGGTTTCACACATATGTGGAATATAAGCAGCAGCGCAGAGGATCGTAGGGGAAGGGAGGGAAAACTGAATGGGAAGAAAGGGAGACAAAACCACGAGAGACTCTTAACTCTAGGAAACAAACTGAGGGTTGTTGGTGGGGGAATGAGATAACTGGGTGATGTGATGAGTGCTGGGTGTTATACGCAACTGATAAATTATTGAACTCTACATCTGAAACTAATGATGTACTATTATGTCGGCTAATTGAATTTAAATTAAAAAAAAAAGAAGGGGAGTCTCCCGCACTGAGCCTGTGATCACCAGGTGCAGGTGACCTCAGGAGCTCGGCAGTATAAACACAACGAGGAGTTATCCAAACACGTGGCTCTCCATCTCTCTTCTGAAGCTGCCTCTTCCGGCCCCTCCTTCCTTGTGGAACCTGCTCACCCCTACTCTGGGTGTACCAGCTGGCAGAGGAAGGCTGCCTCTTGGCCCATTGCTCTTCCTGCTCTTTACCCTTCTTTCTTGGATGATTTCATCAACCAGCTTTATTGCACCCACCTTCTTTGTGATGACAAACTCCTCCTGCTTCTCTCTCTCCCGGCCTTTAGAATCCTATACTTAAATTGCTGCTGAATGAGTACACTTACGTGTCCTGACGTTCCCTGAAATTCAGCATGTCCAAAGAGAAACTCTTTACTTCATCTCTAACTTGGATTTTTCCTCCAATGTTCTCTATCTCAGTAGTTACAACGGAAGTTCCCCTAGTCCGTAAAGCTAGAGACCTGGTCATCAGGTGCTTGAGTGAGGATGATTTGCTACCTGCTGAGGGGTGGGCAAGGTTGAGGTCTGAGGAGCCTCTCAGAGACTAGGGGAGGTGGGCAGCCACTTCACCAGATCTGGGCTGGAGAGAGGAAATGGACATGGCCAGAGCCAGTGAGACGCAGAACCTGGAAAGAGAGAATGCCAAAGTCTTTGGCACATGCTCTTCTTCACCGAGCAAAGAGGTGCCTCTCCCTGTGGAATGTGATCTCATATCAGGAGGGAATTGCTCCATTATGGAGAGAATTCCTTCCACAGCTGCCTCCCTCAGCCATGCATTTCAGACAAGCTGTCTATAGTCCCTTCTTGCTGTAGCACAGTTTTGCATACCCAGTGCAAAAGGCCACCGTCGTGACAACTCATTACCCTTTCCTGGTACATCAACCCGGGTCAGCTTCTTGCCCCATGAATCTACAGAGGGAGAAGTGGTTCTAAGTCTTCCCACGGCGTGCGAACAAAGTCCTTGGGTCATCCCAGTGTTGGACACCACATTTCTAACTTCTCACAGTTGGTGTTGGGTTGTTTGAGGATTCTTTGGTAATGTTCGAAAATATGTTCCCAAAATGAGCAGAGTTAAAGTTTGACATACATTGCTGAAAATGTTTCCAATTGGAGTCACCAAAGCAAATGTTTTTTGTCAAAAGCTTTTAATTCACAATGTGTGAAGGAGGAAATTCAATGGCATTTCCTCCTAAAACCATAGAAGATTTTAAACTCAGGGGCTGGTATTCCAGAGGCGCCCACGCCCTTGTCCCCAGTGGGTGTTTGCCTTGGGCGCTGAGGGAGGAAACCCACAGTTTACCGTGGGGCCACGTGGATCCCTCCCTGGGTCTTGCTCAGTGGTCCCTGACATCTCTTCGGGAACGTTCCTCAATCTCAGAATGAACTTAGTTGAGTGACCTTCTTGCCACGCTGCGTTCATTAATCACAACGTGGGTCTGAGGAAACAGCACGTGGAAGACAGAAAGTATGTTGTGTTTCCAGTTTCCCTTGGAAATGAGCCCAGGAATGGACGCCTATCAGCTGCTACACGTTATCTGTTGAATAAGGCATTTCTCACACAACTCTGCCGCTGCATTGCTAAATTTAATCTGCAAGGCTTTTGATTCCAGATTCTGTTGTGCTTTCCTTCTTTTTCATAATTATATCCATCCCTGTCTTTCACACAAAGTAACAAAGATAGTTCGAAGAGTTCACATTATGTGTCACTATGCCTAGATTTTTAAATACCTACCTGAATAGCAATATTGTTATTGCTATAAGTTATTGTTATTGCTTATGTTATATATAACATAAGATTGTTTTATCTCTGATGTAAAACCTCTAGAATTACTTCCAAGAGTCCTGCTTACAATAAACTGAATTTGAGATTATAACTGTATTCTTTATGAAACTGTTCATACATTTCTTGATCTTGAAAGTTCTAGAGCAAAATTTTAAGGAAAAAAAATGTCAAGACTGAAGTTCACCCAGCTGTTTCTGGATTCCTTTATGTTTGTAGAAGCTGTCGGTAATTTCTTCTCATGAGAAAGTATGGATTGTTTCCAAAGCTTGAAAGGCAAGTTAATAACATTGCTGTAGGGTAATTAAGTTACTGAACCTTATAACTATTTACTTAGGATTAAAATCTCACTTCAGTACCACACAGAAATTAGGTTGCTCACTTTGGAGTCTTTTACGAGTGAGCTGAGTGCAGCCGAGGAAGAAGCCACATCCCGGAGCGTAACCAGGAGACGCCAGGACCATAACACGGTCGCGGGGGCTCCGGCTGGTTCTGCAGTAGCTTAGTTTGGGGTAAGGTCAGAATTCACAGCGAGGCTCCAGCTGCTAAGTCAGCACCTCTGCGTCTGTGTTTTTAGGTTTACCTCTCTGGAGTGGCAACATGGGGAAGTCTTCCTAAAGGAGGCAAGAAAGCAACGCTTTCATCGAAAGAAAAAATGAAATATTGCTTTTATGCCACCAATCTCTAGGGGAGGATAAAGAGTAATGCTCTTGAAAACACGATTTGGTCTTGCTCAGACTTTTTAGGAGGTCAGGACAATGGCACAGATCCTTTTTTAAAAATGGGCTCTGGCATCTCGGCAAATATGAGTCACGGCCCAGGTGTGGGACCGTGGAAATGGTCTGACCCAGAGCAGTGAACTGCTTAGAAAGCTCTTCTGGTAATAGCAGCTCAGGAGTGGAATGTACCCAGAAAGGGGAAATGCTAAACTCGGCCTAATCAAACACTGCTCTAATCCAAAGCTGAATATAATTTGGTCTTCCCAGACCCAAGAGGCCCATCAAGCTGATAAATCGCCTACCATGGACACAGTCAACCCAACGGAATATCCGTAAGTCATAAGACAAGAAATGAGGTACCTTCAAGGATCGGTAGGGCTTCCCACTTCATATAAAACAGCTGCAGATATCGGTTTGCATAATCTTCTTCTTCCAATGAGAGCACTTATATTCATAACTGGCGGAGGGAAAGGAACACCTGCAGTCAGTGACCTGGGTTCACATCCAACCTTGCCAATCTACTGGCTGCGCAACCTTGAACAAATCACATGTAATGAATCACATGGACAAGAAGAGGTGATACTGACAAGAAGAACCATAAACACAGGATTTTGTGATGATTAAAAATATGCTTGGAAATACCTAGACATTGGTCCTCAAAACATAGATTCCCCACCTAATAGTTCTGTATTTTTTTAACTCTTAAAGTAGCGTTAAAGGCATTGATTTGGTATGGTAAAAGGTCTGGTCACCCATCCCAGTGTGTGATGGTTTTCCACACCACCACCAATTCTCGGACACCAGCTGGGTATCCTGCAGATGTTCTCTATTCCGACATCACCTGCCTGGATTTAGCATCAGACCCCACAGGTTAAGGGCTCCATCCGATAAGACTGCCTCTCCCCGACTTCAGACGTCAATGTCAAGTGCAGGTGATCACCTGGGCTTCTGTAGATCCGAGATTCCAAAGACCCCTCCTTGGGTTTGGTTAATTTGCTAGAGCAGCTCACAGAACTCACTTTCTTCCCTAGATCACCAGTTTATTATGAAAGGATAGAACTCAGGAGCAGCCAGATGGGAGAGAAGCATAGGGCAAGTTCTGGGGAAGCTTCCATGCCCCATCAGAGCACACCAGTCTCCTCTCCCCACATCTCCACGTGCTCACTGACCCGGAATCTCTCTGAACCCTGTCCTTTTGGGTTTTTATGGGGATTTCATTACACGGGCATAACCGACTAAATCATTGACCATTGGTGATTGATTCCCCCTTCCCGGGACTGAGGTCAGCAGAGGAGACAAAAAGTTCCAACCTCTAAATCTGGTCAGTTTACCTGGCAACCAGTCCCCATCCTTAGATGCTTTCCAAGCATCACTCCATTAACATAACAACAGACACCTTCATGCTCTCACCACTTAGGAAATTCCAAGGGTTTGAGGAGCTCTGTGCCAAGAATGGGGACCAAGACCAGTATTTTTACATATTTTAAATTATATGTTTCTTATTATAAATCACAATATCACATGTGGCCAATGCAATCACGTATGCGAAGTGCTTTGCACCCTGCCTGGTCCAAATTGAGAGTAAGTTCTTAATACATATTCACCAGACAATGAAGATACTCATAAGGAGAAGGAGAAAAGACCCCTTCCCAATGAAGTTTTATATAATTCCCAACAAAATTCCATCTTGATTCGTGACATATTGTATCATATTTTTAACTTGTATCTAAGCTGACTAAGCCTCAAAAGAGGATGACAGTGCTCACCTAAGAATATTGCTGCACAGAATAAATAAAATCCCGCATGTAAAGTATTCTTCTTCATATGTGATATGATAGTAGCCCAGAATAACTGGTGTTATCATTACGACAGTTGCTATTACGGCAGAGGTAAAGCATGCTCAATGAAGACAAACCTTAAAATACAAATAACAACAACAACAAAAAAAAACAGTAAGTACCAAACTAAACATCCATCCCTCAGAAATAATCACAGCTACCATGTTCAGACTTATCAGACCTCTAAACCAGATTTTAATAAGATGTTCCCACTGGCAACTACCCACCCCCACCACCAAAACAACCACCCCAAAACTTGTTAGAGCACCGGGATTTGGGTAGATTGATTGAAAAGTCATAATATACACAATGTACTAGTTTTACCAGATACTGAAGCAAGATACGAAATAATCGTGAAAAAGAACCAAAGGAAAGTAAGGTGCGTGGAAAACCATGCAGAATATTGAAAACTAAAAGTTCACACAGATCAACTAAGGTATGTTCCCCAGTCTCATGCCCCCCACACCCGCCCTGACACACAACCATGAAGCAGTGAAAAACTACGTCTACGTTAGTTTTATGCTGTGCGTAACCAACTCCTGCAAATTTACAGGATTAAATTTCTGGAGGTCAGTGGTCTGAGCAAGGGTTAGCGGAGTCTCATTACAGCTCAGCTCGGAGACCAGAGTCTCATCATCCGATCAGACCTCATCAGCTCTCGAGCCCGAAGTCCAAAGTGTCACCATGGATTACCACCTAAATCCAGACCCAGTGAGGCTCCTGGGTGCAGCCCATTATGTGTAGCTCCTAAGCCACAGCTGTTTTCCATCTGTGGACTAGAACTTAGAGCCATGTGTCCCCAGTGCCCCACAGGCAGAAAACAATTGCTGGGGACGTCCTGGTTCAAGGAGGAGGATGGTAAAAAGGAGCTCACTGGCCCATGGTCGTTCTGAAATCCAGCTGGGAACACAGGGGCTCTGGGGTAGGCTTCTCCCTGGCTCTCAGCTCTCTGGGCTCTGCGTCCCACCTGCCAAGCCATCATTGCTTCTAGGCAGCACAATCTTACCACTGAGTGGTTTCACCAGTCTGCTTCCTGCTAGTAGAATGTAGGATTCCAGTAGCCTCCTGTCCTCCTGTCCCTTCTCTGTCCTTAGAGTCCAAGTTGGCTGTGTTTGTGATGAAACAATTTTCTAAAGATCTTTGTGGGTTTTCCATGGATTATACCCCATTAGACAAGAGCCACATCCACAGATCTTTCCAAGATAATTCCAACTCCATCTCTGGCACCTGCTCAGGTCCTTAAGCCTCCTGAGAGGAACACACACTTCATCTCTTTCAAGAGACCTTTGTGTCTCTTTCAAGAGACCTTTGCGGGTGTGGCCGATCACATGCTCAGGCTTTTCTTTTTTTTTTTTCCTTGTTTTGCTCTCACTGAGGTTTTATTAAATTGCTATAATTCTCCAGTGAACAAGTTCATCTACGTCAAACGAATTTCAAATCATGCATAAAAATCTAAGGAAATTGTTTGTGATGTTATCTTTATGTATGGGGCTAAGGATTCTAGGAATAATCCCAACAGCAACTCACTGGATGGTCCTTCTGCATATTACTCCATATCTTCTGTCTCATTTCAGACTCTCCTTTAGAATTTGTCTTCCCCAGTTTCATTATCATTTTATCTATGTGGCTTTTTGTGGCTTGCAACAGAATTTCCATGGTGGGCCAAAGGTCATTAGGTTTGGAAAGATCCCAAACAAGAACAATAGAAAATGTCTGTAAGGTACCACTCGTGATTGGTATGCTGATTAAGTCCAATAAAGCGGTTCCTCCACCTAGTTCCCAAAAGTGAGCGGTATCTTTTGGTATATCACGCCCTTCTGCTCTTCTTCCGCACGTATGTTCCAAAGCTGAGGTTGGTTTTGGTGGCTCATCCCTGTCAAGACCCCTTAGAATAATAGTAGTCTTTCTCCCATTTTTACTTCCAATGAAGAAAACAGATTTTTCTCCAATTTCAAGTCCATCACCTTCACTTCCACTACTCCCACGTATTTCCACTTTGGCTTTTGTGATTTCCCAGAGAGTTTCACTGGGCATCGTGGCTCGACAGCCCCAGCGTCATGGGCTCAACGTTTGGGGCCAGCTTAAAATCAGGACGCCAGCAAGCTCCGAGACCTGCCGGATTGTGCGGGTGCTCAGACTTTTCCTGATGCAAGTTTCCAGCAGTTAGTTCTCACAGTTAGGATCCTTTGACCTCTGGAGAGGCTGAGAACTTCCAGAATCACCCGGTTCTGGCTCCTTCCAACAAGTTCGTCCTTCGATGCCTCACTCCCTCTTTCATCTCACTGTCGGCAGGAAGAAGAAACCAGGACGCACCTTCCACATTCTGCTCTCGCAAATCTCCTTAGCTGCTCAACCAAGCCCACTGCTTGCAAGTCGTTCTGCACACATCACTTCAGGATGCGATGCTGTCAAGGTCTCTGCCAGCACATAACAAGGACCCCCTTCCCTAGTTTCTGATCACACGAGCCTCACCTCCTTCTGAGCCATCACCTACGTGTCCTCAAAGTCCAGATTCTGCCAAGAGCCCGCCCCACACATCCTCGGCTTTCTGCAAGATGTTTCTCAAAATCCTTCCACCCTCTGTCCACAGTGCATTTCCAGAAGGACTCACACAATTCTAGCCCCTCGCGTCCAGGTGCTTCTCTATTTATGACAAACTACACAAACTTCCTGCCTTAAAATAACACCAGTTTGTTATCTCACAGTTTCTGTAAGGGAGAAACCTAGACGCATAGTCAGGGAGTGACCTCGTGGGTCGACACGCAGCCCCGAGGCTCGATGCTGGAGAACACACGCTCCTTTGCAGCACGCATTCACAAAAACTGGCCAAAACTGGCCATTATTAGTTGACAGAGAAAATACCAACTTTCAAAAAGGAGAAACTTTACAAACACATCCTGAGATCACAAAATGATGAAGCTAGGATTTACTAACAAAAGCCAGACATACTGATCCTTCCATCTGAAAATTAAGAAACCCCCATTAAATCACCCTGCGTGAAAGGGGAAATACAAACTATAAAAATGATAAAAATGAAAATACTACATATTGGAATATGTGGTATGAATATAGAGCAGCGGTCAGAGGAAATGATAAACACTTTTATCAACAGAAAGGAAAGTATAAAAATAAATGAATTAAAATCCCACATCCAAAAAAAACGAGAAGAAGAAGAAGAAGAGGTAACAAAGTAAACAAACAAAAAAAACAAGGCTCAAGGAGGAAATAACAAAAGCAAAAAGGCAGAAACTAATTAGAAGGAGAGTTTAAAAAAAAAACATTAATAAATTAAATCATGTTTTTAAATTAACAAAACAGACAAACCAAAAGCCAACTTAATTAAGAGGGAAGGGAGAAATCAGACTTAAATAAGAAATGATATGTGGAAAATAACCTTTGAAAGAGCAGAATTTTCTTTAAAAATGAGGCTGTTTTGCAAATCTTTATACAAGTAAGCGTGAAAATCCCAACCAAATGGAAATTTACTAGAGAATTGTAAATTACCAAAATGGCCCCATTAGATTTATAAACCAAAATGGACCCTTTGGAGTTATAAACAGAGAAATGTATTAAGGAACCGTCTCCAAAATAGCACAGGTCCAAATGGCTTCTGAAGGGAATTCTAGCAAAACTTCCAGGACCAGGCGGTTGTGATGCTCTATAAATAATCCCAGAGCACTGGAAGAAAAGAAAAGACAAGCTCCTAAATCCTTCTGTGAAGAAGTATAACACTGACCTAACCAGAGAAGGACCCTGCAAAGGAGCAAAACTGCAGACAAGTATCACCCCCGAATATCCAGGCACCATGTCTCCGCAAAACCTGAGAGAGCAGAATCCAACACCACATTCAGAAAATAATATGCCACAACCAAGTAGAATGTGCAATATTGATTCTATACTGGGGAATCCTTATATATCATACAATATATTAATCACTCTAGGAAAAGTATGTAATTATCTCAGTAGGTGTTGAGAACAACCTTGTCAAAATTCAACCTCTACTCATGATTAAAAAAAAAAAAACCTCGCAAGAATAGAAGAATAAGAAATGAGGGATACATCCTTAACATGACAGAATATGCATACTGAAGCTGAAAAACCAGTTTATTTGGTGGGGAAAATTTAGAGGAATTTCCAGTAATATCAAGAACAAGGCAAGAAAATTCACTCTCCCTGTCACTACTCAATGCAATCAACAAGTGAAACCAAGAGCCTTCACAAACACAAGCAATACAAGTTAAGAACATATAATGATGGAGAAAATGCCATTTAAAATAGCAGGAAAGAGGCAGAAATACTTCAGAATAAAGTCAGCAAGAAAAGTGCAAAACCTATAAAAAGAAAATGTTTAAAAACTTTGCAAACTACTGAAAAACACAAAAGTATACTTGAACATATAAAAGGCACCCTCTTTATTATTTTTTTATTTTTTTATATATTTTTTTTAAAATTTTATTATGTTACGTTGGTCACCATACAATATATCATTGAAAAGGCACCCTTTTTAATTAGATAGGTTGAGCCAGCATTATAAAGATGTCATTCTCCCTAAAATAATTTGTAAATTAATTGGAATCTTAGTAAAATATTTTAATGCTGATATCAAAATTCATGAAACCAACATTCAAGAATAAGCAGGAAAACACTGAAAAGGGAAAACCCCAAGGGGAACCAGCCCTCACGGATATCAACAGATCCCATGAAATCTCAGTAACTAAAACGGTGAAGTATTATTGAATAAACAAGTAGACCAGTGAAATAAAATAAACAGAATTAAACTCAACTGCATGTAGAAATGTTGTATATGACAAAGGTAGCATCTCAATCATAGGGGTAAATGTGAACTCTTTATTGGTGCTGGGACAGCTGAGTAGCCATCAGAAAAAAAAAAATTAAATGTCTCACACCATACAGAAGACAAAATCGGGTGCTTGGGGGGCTCGGTCAGTTAAGCATCTGCCTTCGGCTCAGGTCATGATCCCAGGGTCCTGGGATCGAGTCCCCCATCGGGCTCCCTGCTCAACGGGGAGCCTGCTTCTCCCTCTGCCCCTCCCCCCACTCGTTCTCTCAATCTCTTTCTCTCTCTCTCTTTCCCTCTCTCAAATAAATAAATAAAATCTTTAAAAAAAAAAAGAAGACACAATCCACATGGCTCGGGAATCCTAATGCACAAATTGAAAGCACACAAGCGTGAGGAGAAAACATCCATGAATTCCTCTTGGTGTAGGGGAAGATTTCTTAATGGGACTCGAAACGCAGAGGCAATAAAAGACTAATAAAATAATAATTAAAATAAGAAGTTAAAATTTAAAAAAAATTCTTGAAGAGAAACACCATTGACAACAAGTGACGTGTTGGATAATAGTCCATTGTATGAATAAACCAACTCTTCCTGGGCTCCTGGGTGGCTCAGTCGGTTGAGCGTCTGCCTTCAGCTCAGATCATGATCCCAGGGTCCTGGGGTCGAGCCCCACATCGGGCTCCCTGCTCAGTCCCGGCTTCTCCCTCTGCCTCTGTCGCTCCCCCTGCCCGTGCTCTCTCCTCTCTCTCTCAAATAAATAAATAAAATCTTAAAACAAACAAACAAACAACTCTTCCTTATCCATTCATCCATCGGCGGACACTGGGCTGGTCCCGCCTCTTGGCTGTTGTGAATCGTGATGCTGTGAACATGTGTATGCCGTTATCTCTCTGAGATCCTCATTTCAATTCTTTTGGATAAATACCCGGAGGTGAGACTGCGGGTTCCGTGTGGAATCTGAAATAGCCAAACTCGTGGAGACGGAGTAGAATGGGAGTTGACGGCGTTGGGGGAGGGGAAGGGGCGGGGTTGCTCGGTGGGTATAAAGTTTCACTGATGCCAGATGAGTAAACCCTGGAGATCGGCCACACAACCCAGTGTTGTACACTTAAACGTTTGTTAATGGGCTTGATCCGACGTTCATTGTTTTTACAATTATAAAAAAGAAAGAAAGAATAAGGCAGTGATCAGCATGACAAATACGCCCCAGGGGGAGATCTAGGAGGACTTAAGGATGACCGTGGACAGTCACCAGGGGTCTCCTGTTGACCTCAAGGGGACAATTCCAGTGGGAAGCAGCCAGCTTAGACACCGGGGGCTCTAGGGAGGCTGGGATGGTGATGTGCACGGGGTGTTATATGCAACTAGTGAATCGTTGAACACTACAGCAAAAACTAATGATTTACTGTATGTTGGTTAATTGAACATAATAAAAACAAAGAAGGATGGTAAGTAAGGGAAATTCTTAAGGATGGTTGCTCCAAAGAATCAACAGAAGAGTGAATAGTCAGAATAGGGAATAGTGAGAATAGGGAATAGGGAATAATTAGAATAGTCAATAGTGAGAATGGGGAATAGTGAGAATAGGGAATAGTGAGAGTAGGGAAGAGTGAGAATAGGGAAGAGTGAGAGTAGGGAATAGTGAGAATAGGGAAGAGTGAGAATAGGGAATAGTGAGAATAGTCAATAGGGAGAATAGGGAAGAGTGAGAATAGTCAATAGGGAGAATAGGGAAGAGTGAGAATAGGGAAGTGGCCGCTGGAGAGGTTTGTGGCTCGGTGGTCCTCTCCTCCCCTTTACTCAGTAACACAGAAGAAATGACAGCCGTGCTTGAGGTCCTGCAGGTGAGTTACTATGTAGGTCCAACCACCGCAGGACCCCCTCCCCAACGAGGCTCATGGTGGGATCCCAAGGACAGGAATGGCGAGTGTAGGCTCAAGGAGCTGTGGTTACTTCCGTAAGTTCTCCCAGACACTGGGGCATTGCTCTCAGAACCTGAAAGGAGGGTGTGACCCGTGAAGGCAGGGAGATGTCCCCTTCGCTCTGCTTTCTGACTGACTGGCCTTGGAACCTTGAAGGTTCCATAGCCCTAGAGGAGTGAAGGCCTCTAGGCACAGCAGCAGTGACGCTCAGGTAGAAGCCTTAAGAGTAAGTGTCCCTCCCGGGTGGCACTTCCACGACACCTGGTTGAAATGGCCACGGTGCCCAGCACAGGAAGTTGCTCACAGGATGAGCCGGGACCCAGCCGAGCTGCCGTACCTAATGGGGACCTCAGAAGCAGTCACGGGGATGGAGGTCCCTCATCCATCCCAGGGCCTGGAGATGCCACCGGGTGGTGGCGAGGGGCAAACCGGTTGACACTTCATTCCCTTGACACCGTGGGCCTCCCTGGGGTCTGGCGAAGCCCATTCATCATTCAGGCTCAGAGGTTCCCCGAGCCACAGTTTCTCCTTCTGTGTGACCACCTCTGCAAGCGCAAGTCAGTCTGTTCAAACTGGCTGATCACCCGGGGAGTTTCCAACCTTGGACCCTTGGCTTGAGCCCAGACCCAGTGCGGCGCCCAGAAAGCTCACTGCAGAATGAAGGGGCCCCCGGGTGAGGAAGCCTGTTCCGTGTGTAGAACTGGGTGCCTGGACCAGAGGGGGAAGCTCTGAGCCCTCATCCCTCTGACTTCCAGGTTTCGGGGTCACAGGAACAGCATCAGCGTCCGTCAGGACCGCCCACCCCACTGGGCAAGGAGCTGGAACAGAGTTTGGAAGCTGCCCTGCCGCGTTCCCTCTGCGTGCCCCCGGGGTTACCGTGGTGAGAACAGCGGCCAGCTGTGAGGACCACGGCCCTGCCTGTGGGGCCAGGAGCCGGCCATCAGGTGTGTGCACCCAGCCCGGTTCACCTTCTGGAACGTTCTTGGAGAGTAGAGTCCGAGTTCATTCTCCTGGGATGGAACGGCACAAGGCTCAGGATGGCGGGGAAGAGTTTTTTTAAATGTAAACAACTTGAACTGACCAACAATAAATGCGCGTTTGCTACAAATGTTTTCCTTGCTTTGCGGAGAGGACCCAAGTTCCTCCAGCTGACAAGCCAGCCTGGCCCCCAGAGCCACCCACCCCCACTGTCCCATTCCCCTGGCAAGTCACAGCTCCTCACAGGCCTGGTCTGCACGCCTAGCTGGCCCCGCGGGAACTGGGGACACCGCCCCCAGGCCACGGCCACCAGCCCCACACTGTCACCTGACCCAGGTCTGAAGTCCCCTGCAGGGCGCCCCGGGGAGTGGAGGGTGGGTGGATGGTCTCCCGAGACTTTGTAGAAAAATCTCCCCTCCCTGCCTCCTTCCAATCAAGGGTTCTTTTCTTCGCTAAGCATCCCCGACCCAAGACACATTTACCAGGAGGCTCGAGTTCTCCGTTCGCTAAAACTCTATGTGAACGTGAGCTCTGCTGCCTGGCAGAAAGGCTTGCAGGCAGAAATCCCTAAACACACGAAGGAGGAGGAGGCCCTGTGGCTGCAGGGTCACGGGGGGGACCTCGTTCGGAGACTTTGCCCCTGGAGCTTTTGTGCTGGCCGGAACCACAGCTGCTGATCCCAGAAACCTCGAGGGAGAAGTTAAAGCAGGAGAATAAAGGTGACCTTTCCGGATGGACTTCTACCCCAGATGCCTCTCTGGAAAAACAGGGAGATAGAATCCCGCTGTGGCGCAGCGTGCACCTCGATTCTGGGAAACGTGCTCCAAAGGGGTCGTAGTCATGTCAGTACAGAAACATCCAGACAGCACGGGTCTGCTCCCTGTGCCGAGACCATCGCCTCTCCTTGGTCATTGTGAGGGGTTTTAAACGTGGGTGGAAGACGATGGCTTATGATTGGTTGGGTGCGGGGCGTATGAAGGGAGAACGCGGGACTCCAGAGACGAGGGTGACCAACTAGCTGCCCTTGGGACTTCTGCTGTCCAGCGGTACAAGGGGCTGGAGGCAGAACCTCTGGAGGAACTGGTCTAAATAAATTAATAACCCTAAACTAAAAGGAATCGCACAACCAGTGTGCACGGAAGCCCAGCTCCCCGGGTCCCCACGCCAACCTTCGGAAGGAGAGAACAGCAACCCCTAGGGGAAATGGGGCCACCAGGAGGTTAAGGACGCAAGGGAAGTGTGTGACCACTCAGAGGTCACCGTCAGCAGAAGCATGTGAAGAGGCCAGGCATGGCATGTCTGTGTCCCCTGCGTGGTTCAGAAGACACGGACCCTGCACGTAGGGGACAGGTGTGTTTCGGGCACAGGAAACTGTTCTCAGCTCCAGGACAAGGGGTCTGTCCAGCCCTCTCTTCACTCATCAGGAGACCTCAGGACCCGGTAGTCTGAGTGGGGGCAGGGCCGGCAGAGCCAGGGGACCGAGCAGGGACAATCGCCCAGGTCCCCATGAGAGGCAGAGGACGAGACACTTGTTTGAAGACCTTGCTCGCCGGGAGGAGCACGTACGAAGCTGATGGTTTAGGCCTCAAGGGCCGGTGGCTTGTCCTGGTCTTGAGGATGCCTATTGGAGACACGAGGTCAGGGGTGCGTGAGTGGCTGGGCGTGTGACCCTGGGCCTCCAGGGACAGCCACAGCTTCAGATGGAGTGCCGAGAGGCAGTCGTGCGTTTCTGGCATTGAAGCGGGGTGTGGAGGAGGTGGTCTGCCAGGCGCACAGATCGACGAGAGAGAAATGAGAGGAACAAGGGGAGGGCACTGTGGCCCAGAAGCCAAGGGAAAAACAAAAGTGTTTTAAACAGGAGAGACGTCATCTCGGGTGATGGAGTGTAAGTAATAGAATTGACCCATGGATTTTAATAGATCGTATGATGTTCACTGACTTTGGGCAAATTACACCAACTGGCAGAAAGGAGAAGGATCATTTTTCATCATTTCTAATGCTTTCCTTAACTTCTAAATATTTTAACTTGGTGCTGGTAGCTCTTCTTGTGTTCACTTCATGGCCTCATTTATTCTGGGGACATTTTCTGAATTTCAAAATATCCTAACCATTGAAGGATGCAAACATTGAGCAATGAGAAAATAAAGCTAGAATGATACAGTTTCACTCTTATAAACGTTTTATCACGGTGAGAAAATTGTATCTCTATTCTAATTACAGAGCATATAACCTGGATTAGAAAGAATTTTGGCTATGAATGTGCATTTGGGGTTTAATAGTTACAATTCAGTTTCCGAATATCTTCTGGGATTCCATGGTATTTATTATTCCTTATCCTTGGGGTTACCTGGTGCTACAGAATGCATTGTATCCCCCCTCAAAATTCATATTTTGGAGCCCTAACCCTCGATGGGACTGTATTTGGACAAAGGGCCTCTAAAAAGGTAGTTAAGGTAAAATGGGGTCACTAGGGTGGGCTCTGCTCCATTATGACTGGCGTCCTTCTAAGAAGAGGACATCAGGATACAGACACAGAGGGAAGACGCTGTGAGGACGTGGGGAGGAGAGAGCTGTCTATACACCAAGAAGAAAGGCGTCAGGAGAAACCAGCCCTGCCCACACCTGGATCTTGAACTTGCATCCAACGGAACTGGGAGAAATAAATGTCTGTTGTCCAAGCCACCCTGCTGATGGTATTTTGCTATGGCCGCCCCAGCAGACTAAGACAACTAAGAGTAAGACAATAATTCCAATCTTGGACCCCCCCATCAACAATTTGTAAGGTATTCTCTATTCAGCAAAAATATTTTTATTTTGTAAATCTGCTGCTGTTATTCATTTCATCGGTTCACTCAACAAAGATATTGACAAATAATTATAGGGCACTGATGGCGTGCCAGGCGATTTTCTAGGTGCTGGAGATACGGAAGGGAGCCAAGCGGATGTGGAGCATGCCTCTGTGCACATGGGAAACAAATAAGGAGAAAGAGAAGGTGACTTCTTTAAGGTCACATGTCCGCTTACCCGGAGAGCTGGAGTTCAAATCCAGGATTCTGATTTCTAGCCCCGTGCTCTTTCTATTTCATCCAATTTCCTTTCCATGCCTGGAGAAGGATTTCCACCGACAGTTGTTCAAACTTTATCCCCCTGTAAACCCAAGGACCAGAAATTCCACTGATGGAAGCACATTTACTCAAATTATTTTTACGGATAGCCTCAGCCACCATGCAATATATAAAAAATCATTTTATAAATTGTTTTAGAAGTTTTATTTGGAAAAATAAAAGGATGAAATTCTGTCTCCCTGGAAGAGTTGTCATACTTCCTCTTTTCATGTAATTAAAAAAATGTATGTGTGGGTAGGTACGCCTTTTGCTTTGATTTTCATGAAGCTTGAAGCCGAGTTTTAGAACCACTTATAGAGAATGCAACTTATTCTGTACAGGGTGAATTTTTATTATTCTTATTTTGACTTGATTTCCTTTTTTGTGCTTTAATTTCCTTTGGTTCAGACTCTATAGCTCCACGGGTTGAGCAAAGCTTTCTTGAGCACCTTGGGACCGACAGAATAACCCCTGCTTGAAACAACGGTGGTAAAAGTGGACGTTCTCCCAAATAAAGGAATATCTTGCCCGTCCATTTTGTATTTCTTGATTCCTTACACAGCCAGCCTCATGATAACCGGCCCATGCCTTCCTCTCTCTCTGCTCCTAGTTGATAGGCTCACACACAACATTTTTACACAGTCTAGTGATGATGGGGAGGAGCCCATCTGCACGCGAGCGGTCAGGACGATGGGTGAGGACAGCATCCTCATGCTTATAGGCGGAGATCAAAAATGTGTTAACATCCTCCAAGGAGGAGGTAGGAGAGGACCAACTATGTGTATATCCATCTAGTGCCCTCAATTTGGGGGAAGCAGACTGATTTGTAAGTTGAGCTCTTGAGCAACCAACCCTGGGCTGCTAAGTCAGACTGAAGTCCTCAGCAGCCGGTGTCCTTGGGGGCGGTCCTCTATCTTCTGGGACTGACCCTTTGCTTTTCACAGCCCGAACACCTGTGTTTTCCAAGCGTCTCTGCTCCTACCGGAAGAGACGTTCCCTCAGTCCCCGGAAGTGCACTGGTCAACAGACAGCCTTTAAAAGAGGAAGGACGATATTCCTCCCCTTGAATTATACTAAGAATAAAGGCAGAGAAAAAACGAGGCTGGCGTCGGGCATGTTACAGGTGCTGGATGCAGATCTATGAGTTCTCAATCCACTGCCCCTTTCTCTTTGCAAACCCAATGCACTCACAGACCAGAGCTTCGGAAAGGATGTCTGGGCTCTAATTTCTATGTAACTGTAACTGGGGGGAAGGTTGGGTGCAGCCGTGGTGGAGGAAAGCATAGACTCCCCCATTTCACAGATGCTCTCCTTCCTGATGTACAGAGCTCGCTGCAAACACAGGCTATATTCGACCAAGCACTGATGTACTCCCAAAATAAAAAGGCATTTATTTTACCCAGTTTTCATGAAGAAAAATGGTGGTTTCTATTATTTTAGTTTTTGAAGAGAAGAATGATTCTTTAACTCTTGAAACTTCTCTACAACTCACTGGGGATTCAGGGGATGGGCTTGAAAAGAAGCCTACATTTCACAACACATGCCGGAGGGGGTAGAAATTAGCACAAATATTAAGAGCCTTCATGTGGTTTTAGCCCTGACATTTTGTACTTGGCTTTTCTCATCGAGTTGAGGTATTGTAACCCATTATAAACACGGGGGAGAATGACCAATGTAATTACAATTGTGAAACAGTTTCCACTATAAGCTTTAATTTGAGGACACTTGATTTTTATGGATAATTCCTGTTTGGTTAAAATTTTCCATCTTCAGTTTTTACCCAAAGATGATTTCTTTGTTTGTTTGTTTTGGAAAAATTGAGGGTATTTGTTTGAATGTCAGAACATACAAATGTTCATTTTCTGACAGATTTTGTTAAATACTTTTATAGAGATATTTCAAATGGTTTAAATTGCCCTGATTTAAAATCACGAACTTAGAAAGTGAGGCAAGCTTTAACAAGAAATTTTAGAAACTAGAGTAAATATTCACACTTCCTGATTAAGATCTTACAGCAGAAGAATATATAGGAAGAATTTAGGGCAAATTAATTCCAGCTCATGTTCAATCTTTTCTGTCTACAAAATCTGGAAAGGCACCCCATGGGCTTGTAACACATTTTTGCAAGTGAAAGACATCAGTAACCCCATCCTCTGACCAGTTCCTCTGCTTGCTTCTATTCAGGTAGGGAATAAATCTTTCTCGATCATTGTAGGAAAAATACCCTGCCGTCTTCTCTTTCTTTGTATTAATGTAAATCCAGATGCATTGGTGATATACACATTTTCCGATGAAATTTCCAGTTCCAGCTCCTGGATATGAAGAGCTTAGATTCCATCACCTTCATCCCCACAATAAGAAAAAAAGCCAATATATTACTTTTTGATGGCTTTTCTTGGAAACCCCATTAAGTGAGTGTTCAGGGCAAACTGTCACCATGCAATCAGGAGGAACAGCTCAGGTCTGCTCACCGGGGTCTGGAGACATTTCAGTAATAATTCTGACTAACAAAATTGTGGAGGCTGAGGGTTCCTCCAAACTTTTTTGGATTTTATGTCCTAGCTCCCCATGAGGTTCTCACGATGATGATCCAAGGAAGGTCCCTTCATGGCTCTTACAGGAGGAAGTGAAAAAAATTGTAAAATAATTGTGAAAAAAAAAAAACGTGTAAAATAATGCAAAGCATTTTCCATGGCAACAACCACTTCCCAAGATAATTTTTTAAATAAATAATTTTAAAAATGTAAAAAAAAAAAATGATCAGAGCATTATCCCAGGTGAGATAGGGGCATACCTCCCAGCTCCACCCCTGTCACTGACCTGTCCTACCTGAGAGAGGGAAGGTCACAGCGCAGGGTACGGACACACTGCAAGCCTGAGATTCAGCCTGAGATTGCAGAGCACCTCTCCAGCCCTCCTCCAGACCCCGCACCAGCCGCTCCAGCACCACCTCGCACACAGCTCCCAGGTCGCAGGGATGCAGACCCTCTCGGGAGGAATATTCGAGAGCCCGAAGTCAGGTGATGAGAACAAGAGGAGTGTTTTCCATCAATTAAACTAATCCTTGTGACAGTCCTGTGAGGCTCTGTTTTACGGAGGAGGAATCTTTAACCCAGATAGGTTTAGAATTTGGGCTTTGAATAATCGGTTAGTAATGGAGGGGTCCAGGCAGCCTCCAGTTAACCAATGGGCTCCTGTACTCTAAGTGAATCCGTTCAAGGACTTCAAGCAGAATTTTTTGTGGATTTGCTGTGTCACTGTGTGGATTATTAAACAATAATGTAAATCACCTTCAAAGGGATGGACACAACTTGGCAGGAGTGTCCCTGGTTACAACACCTTCACGGTCATCCAAACATTGTGTGCCTGTCAAGTTGGTGAGAAGGTATTTAATTTACTTGTATTTGCACGTATTTAATTATAAGATAGGGCTGTGTATCTTTCAGGTGCTAATAAGCTATTTTTATCTCTTTTTCGTTCCTTTGTAAACTTGGTTTGATTTTCTGTGTTCATTACTTCCTTTTAGATTATCAGTATTTTTCTAAGTGACTTCTAAAATCTCCAAATGTGGGGGGCGCCTGGGTGGCTCAGTCGGTTAAGCGTCTGACTTCAGCTCAGGTCATGATCTCAGGGTCCCGGGGTCTGCGCTCAGTGGGGAGTCTGCTTCTCCCTCTGCCCCTCCTCCCCAGCTCATGCTCTTTCTCTCCCTCTCTCAAATAAATAAAATCTTTAAAAATAAATAAATAAAATCTCCAAATGTGGTAAGGAAGTTAACACATTGCCATCCATATTGCAAATGTCTTTGTTTACATGAATAACTAATTCTTGGGTGTATAAATCTACCACTTTATGCTGTGAGTCTTCTTTAAAATTTTCTCCAATGTTCACATTATGTATATATGCCTATGTTTAGACAAATTTATAATGCTTTATCATAAGAATTTAATTTTAAACTGTTTATTACAGGAAATATTTTATTATACAAAAAATACAGATCTACTCTATCCGTTATAATAATTTCCAGACACATCTGAATAGTGAGCACTTGAAATATGATGAGTATGAGTTAAGATGAGCTGTAAGTGTCCAATACACAACAGATATCCAAGAATTAATATAAAAAAGAAATGTAAAATATAAAATAAATAATTTTATACACCATATTATTACAATGAATTTACCTGCTTATTTTCAGCTTTTTAAATGTAGTAATTAAACATTTTTAAAATTATATGTGGTCCAGGAGCACCTGGGTGGCTCAGTTTGTTAAGCATCCAACTCTTGATTTCGGCTCCGGTCATATCTCAGGGTCAGGAGATAGAGCCCTGTGTCAGGCTCTGTGCTCAGCACGGAGTCTGCTTGAGACTCTCTCTCCCTCTGCCCCTCGCCCACCTCCCTTTCTAAAAAAATAATAATAAAATAAAATTATATGTAATCCACATTGCATTTCTGTTGGCTGTTTCGATACTTGACATTTTAGTTTACAGATCTTAAATTCTGTCAAATTTCAGATTTTCTAGAAAACACCTAGCAGGAAAAATTCTCCCAACATCTACACCTAGGCACATCACCTTCAAACTGCAGAAAATGCAGATGAAGAAAATATATCAACAACATCTTAACTATGCATGAGCGGGAGCAGGAATTACAGCGAGCCCTGCCTCAGAAACCACGAAAGTTAGAGGAGAGAGGACTGAATGTCTAACGCGTTGAGAGAAGAAAAGCACCAACCCAGAATTTTGTATCCACTGAAACTATCCTTCAAAAGTGAGGGAGAAGTAAAGACCTTCCTAGGTGAGCAAACATGGAAGGCATCTCGTCAGCAGGCCTGCCTTGCAGAAAATGCTAAGAGTTTCTTCAGAGAGAAGGACAATTATTTGGGTCAGAAAGTGGGATCTATGTAAAGAAAGGACGAGCACTAGAAAAGGAACCGGTGAAGGATAAGTTTAAAAACCTCTATTTTATTATTTTAAATCTTACAGTTAATAGTTTGTCCAAAATAATGGTAGAAACAATGAATTCAATGATTGTAGCTTGTGGATGAGTAGAATTAATGACAGCGAGGATACAGGAATTCGGAAGATTTTATATGAGGTGTCCGAGAAGTGGTAGAGCGTCATTCGGAAGCAAACTTGCATTATATTGCAAATGCTGGGGCAACACTAAAAACATAACAGAAAAAGAGGTGTAGCAATGTGCTAAGAAAGGAGAGAAAGTGGAATTCTAGAAAATGCTCAGTTAAAACCACAGACGGCAGAAACAGAAGACAAAGAGAGGAACTAGCGACAAAGACAGCAAATAGAGAAGAGTATCAAATATGGTAAGTATTAACTCCACTCGGATAATAATCACTTTAAATGCCAATGGGCTAAATGCGCCAACTGAAAGAGAGATAATGTCAGAGTGAAACCAGCAAACCCAACCATGTACTGTCTACAAGAAACCCACTCTAAATACAAAGACGCATACAGATGAGTAGTAAAAGGATGGGGAAGATACACCCTGGTGACATGAATCTAAATAGAGCAGACATCAGAGCAAGGACACATCTCGAGGAAGAAGAGGGGTGCCACCTAATGATAAGGAGGTCAATTCTCCAAGAGAATGTAACAATCCTTAATGAGTATGTGCCTGACAGCAGAGTGTCACATAAGCCAAAAGTACGGACGTGCAGGGAGGAAGAGATGAATCCGTGATAATGGTTCAAGACTCCAACGACTCTCCCCCAGTGATGGATGAACCCAGCAGTCAGACAGATTGCAAGGATGTAGCTTAACTCAACAGCACCACCAGTTAGGTGGATTTAGGGGACGTCTGCAGAATTATAGCATTAAAGGCATATACTAAAAAGGAAGAAGAGATAAAGTTAATTACCTAAATTTTCAACATAAGAAACTAGAAATAAGAAGAGAAAATTAAACCCAAAGTAAGCAGGAGAAAAGGAGTAATACACGTTAGCGCAGAAATCAAAACAGTATGGTACGGGCATAAACACAGGCATATAGATCAGTGGGAAAGAGTAGCCCAGAAATAAACTCATGCACAGAAGATCAATTAATTTACAGCAAAGTGGGCAAGACTAGACATGGGGAAAGGACAGCCTCTTCAATATGTGGTGTTTAGAAAACTGGACCCCTATCCTCACATGATACATGAAAACTAAATCAAACCAGATCCAAGACTTGAGTGTAAGACTTGAAACAAAACCGTTCTTTTGGAAACTACCAATCATGGCATCAGACCAACCAAGAGGCTGAGGAGAACCATGGGAGTGATGAGAAAATGAATGTGTAGCCAACTTCTGAGCACCTGTTGTAACGCTTGATTTTGCGGGGTGGGGAGGGTTATTTTTGGCAAAATCCTTGGCTAAATCATGAAGGTTGACATACAGGAAAGAAATACTTTTTCTCCCCAAATGCTAAGCTCTATAGAACACTTACAACATCTTTACTTCACTGGGCTTTAATTCAAAATTACATGACACGCAAAGGAAAAATTTTGTGTCCAAACTATGGAAAATCTGTACATTTAAAGGAGCAACAACCATCGGCATTTAGCATGTTTATCATCTCTTGCCAAGTTTATTTTAACCTCAATGTTGCCATCGTGCTAATGTAAGTTAAACTCCACAAAGAAATTTCCAAAATTTTCCATTACGTATTTCGTATATACGAAATACAGGTTTGTGACCAGCATTGCTAAAACATTTTTAATTTTATTCTTTAATGTCATATATTGAATATACAAGCAAGCACACATTTTAATAATATTTTTCATATAAGTCAATAAACATTTCAGAAAATAAAATTTCTTTTTTAGACCAGAATCCTGGTTACTTGAGAAATCAAGATCATTTCCTAAGAAGAATGTTTCAACTGTTTTGTGTTATTAAAATTATGTTGGTGTCTGGAGCTTCTCCCCAGGACAAGAGAGCATAGACCTGTTAGTCCCTGTTCCTCCCCACCAAGCACAACCAAACAACAACCCTGGAAACCATGCAACAGGCAAGCAAAGGATAACTCTGAGCGGTGCTAAGACGAGGCGAAGAGACGGGGTCCCAGCACTGAAGGTACAGTGCAGGGTGTCATCTATCTCCCACCCAACTAAATTTGACCCAGGAAATAGGAGAAACCCAGTCCAGCAGCATAAAGCAGCTCATCCATCCTGTGGATGGAATGGGAGCCCCCCACCCCGACATCATCATGCTATGCCTCCACCACTGGAGAGGGGCATCAAGTGAGGGCACTGCTTAAAATTTAGTGGCCAGAGGAGACACTCTCCTTTTATGCTGGGCCTGAGACTCCCTTTATGTCTGACAGATACGAAGAGGGTGGGGCATACACAAGAGAGACCTAGCCCCAGCAGACAACTTGGTCTGGGTCACCTTCCTGTTCGTGTAAGCCAAGACCCCTCATTCCTACCCAGAGACACTGGGCAGCTGGGTGGAAACAGTCACAATAAATGGTCCAATCTGGGAAGCCTCTTTGTCCGTGTAACTCTCTTGCCGAGGGACACCAGGGAGCTTAGGTGGAAAAAAAGACTCTGTCGTATGAAGTGCCCTGCTGCAGAGCGCCTCATCACCCTGCAGGCTGAGATTTTCCTCGTCCTTCCAGAAACATGGGATGAGCGGATAGAGCTGGAGAAGGTACTAAATCCCAGAAAGTGGCCAGGTCAGGAAAGGCAGCCTGATGCTGTCCCTCACCCAGACGCTAAAGTAGTTACAAGGCCCAGGTAGGAGGATCCTGCCACACTCCTCCTTTTAAGGAAAAAGACATTTCATGAAAAAGGATGCACAGATGGGAAATGAGCACATGAGAAGATGTTTAGCCTCATTAGCCATTAGGGCATATAATTTAAAGCCACAACCACTTATCTGAGCACTAAAAAAATGAAACAAAATGATAACACCAAATGCTGGTGAGGATGTGGAGAAATTGGATCATACGTCCTTTGCTGGTGGGGATGTGAAATGTGTCATTTGCTCTTGAAAACTATCTTGCAGTTTCTTAAGAAACTAGACATGTAACTAGCACACTATGGAACAACTGCACTCTTGGGCACGTATTTCAGAAAAATTATGTTCACACAAAAGTCTGTGCATGAATGTTCATTACAACTTTATTTGTGGCAGTCAAAAATGGGAATCAGGCCAGATGTCCTTCCACAGGTAAACACATCATTACACACAGGGAATAGTACTTATCAGTAAAAAGGGACAAATTATTGGAATAAGCAACAACTTGAATAAATCTCCAAGGATTATGTGGAAAAGTATGAGAAAAGCCAATCCAAAAAAGTTTTGATTATTTCCTTTATATGATAATTTCTTGAGGAACCTCCATACTGTTTTCCATAGGGGTTGTATCAATTACATTCCCACCAGCAGGGCATGAGGGTTCCCCTTTCTCCACATCCTCACCAACACTTGTTTTTCCTTGCCATTCTGAGAGTTATGAGGTGGTATCTCATTGTGGTTATGATTCGCACTTTCCTAATGACTAGTGATGTTGAGCATCTTTTCATGTACCCATTGGCCATCTGCATGTCTTCTTTGGAGAAATGTCTACTCAGATCCTCTGCCCATTTTTGATTGATTGACTGCTTGTTCCTAAGTTGTATGAGTTCTCTCTATATTTTGAATATTAGCTCCTTATGAGATACATGATTTTCAAATATTTATCTTCTCTCATTCTGTAGGTTGCCTTTTCATTTTGTTGATGGTTTCCTTTGCTGTACAAAAGCTTTTTTTGTTTGATGTAGTAACTCTTGTCAATTTTTGCTTCTGTTACTTCTGCTTTTGGTACAAAGATCCAAGGAGAATGTGCAATATGACGGTTGGTCAAATGAATATATGGCAAATACACACATACACACAGACATACAGAAGGATTGTGGATATAAATACAAAAAGAAGAAATAAAATTTCTGCATGAAACCAGGGAAGACTATCTTCATGAGCTTGGTGAAGTGGAAAAAAAATTTTAAACAAGGCACAAAAGGCAATAATAGGAAAAGAACAATAAACTTGACCACATTAAATTAAGAACTTCTGTTCACCAAAAACACCAAAAAGAGAATGAAAAATCAAGCCACAGAGTGGGAGAATGTCTTGTTAAAGCATATGACTAACAAAAACAACAATGTCTAAAATATAAAACAAACTCTTACAAATCAGTAAGAAAGGAGTGCAAAAAGAAAAGGGGCAAGAGAGTTGAACCACATGTCAAACGAAGAAGATACTCAGATCAGAATTAAACCTACTAACAGGTATTCAAATGCATTAGTCATTAGGAAATGCAAATTCAAATTTTAATGAGACACAGCTCTATACCCCCCCCCCCAAAGTGACTCAAAGACTGACAAATCCAAACTTGTGCAAGGACTCAGCACAACGGGGGCTTTTTTACCATGTTGGGGGGGGCAGTGTGCAGCATGGTGTTGCTACCTTAAAAAGCCAAGTGTTACCCGCCATTATGGAAAATGCTATCTGTTCCCCTGGCGAAGCCCCTAACACAATATTTAATATCAGAGGAATTTTCACATATCATGTTTGGTTTCCTAATTCTGGAGAAAAGCTTATGTGATCTTCACCTTTAAGTATGATGCTTGCTTAGGATCCTGGTGGATAAACTTTTCAAGTTAAAAAGGGCTTTTTGTTTATTTAATTTTTAGGTGGCTACATTTTTTTCCTTAACATATTAATGGATGTTGATTTCTAACAAATGCCCTCTCTTCCCTTTCTGAGATGATCATATTTTTTCTCCTTTATTCTCTTAATCAACTGTGTTGATTAATTTTTGAATGGCAAATCCAACCTTAAATCCTAGGATGACCTCAATTCGGGTATGTCTTGTGTTCTTTGTGTATATTTGTTTTGCTAATGTTTTCTTGAATATTTTTGGCATCTTTCTTATCTTTCTTGATTGTTTTTACAAGGTTATTCTGTCCTCAAATACAAGTTGATTATATTTTACCCAATACAAAGAAAAAAAGCCCACCCTCTTCTTTTTAATTTACTTTAACACATGTCTAGATACTGTCTTTGTTTACTAGTGGTGAACACCCGCGTCATTGAATAAAGACCATTCCTCTGTACTCTATTTATAGAAGAAAAATGTATGCTTCAGCTGACCAATAATCCCCAGTATTTTTATAGAACATCTTCAACAAAGAGATTCATCAACTAACTTCCACATTTAGAAACAGCTCGAAGATCCCATTGGTCTTTGATGCCCAGCAGCTTCCAGGATAAATGAAGACTTGTGACTCCCTAGGGATTGCTAGTTTCCATATTTATCCCTTAGCGCTTGACTAAACACCACAAGAAAATGAAAAAACCTATACCAGCTCTCCTAATTGAAGCTGTGTCTGATTATGGAGGCATTAAAACCTAAAAATGGATTGCACATGCTCGCTTCTGGCGACGGATTCAGGCACCACTTCCTGCCGCCAGTCCCTGATGGGGCAGAACCAGCCCAGTGCTGCGTTACGGAATTATGATGCAATGCGCAATGGCGAGGATCTTAATTTTCAACTGACATCCCTTCACCATGTTCCATTTAAAAACATTTCCTTTAAAAACTAAAATAAAATAGAATAAAAGCGCTTCCTTGTCATTCATTGTCATTGTGAAAGCTCATGCTGCCAAAAATCCCACAGCACATCCAAGAATGTGAGTTTACATACACACGGAGTCTATGGAACAGGCTATAATGTTCATGGACTTTGTGTTACTAGCAGAAAGCAGTTGGTTCCAGCCCTAAACTTTCTTAACGATTAGGACAACATGACTAATCAATTTATAATTCTTATAGTGTTTTAATACAGAACCCTAGCAGGGGTCACGCAGGGCTGTGGTGGACGATATCCATACTTTATTTGGATGAGGTGTGCCTGTGGTTGTCATTGTTGATGTGCAACAGAAATTAAAATTTTATAAAAACTGCAGTTCAATGTATTGACTCTGGTAAGGTTAATGAAGACAGTTAAAAGACATCAACTTTAGAACTGAAAATGGCTTAATTATAAATGAGGTTTGGGAGGTATTTGAGAGGAAAGGGGATCTGTGTAAGCATGCTTTCTACCTGTGCCCGCTCTGTGCATGTGCTGTGAAAGTCATCCAGGCACCTAGGAAGCCAACACCAGGTCCACACCTGCAGACATGAGTTCACACCAGCCGAGGTGAGTTCACACCCACTCCTCTCCTGGGTCTCAGCTCCTAAACAGGGGAAGGAAGAACCAGTGCTGCACAGAGAGCTCTTTGGAACCTTCCAGACTGGTTTCAGATCTCAGCTTTGCCACTTACTAGCTCAAATTTTATATCTTTTTTTAATACGAAAAGACACTTATTACTGCTTTACTATGTAACAGATTAGTGACTGCAGCAGGTTGCATTTTCTCAGATGCCAAAGGAAGCGCAGGATAACATTTCTCTCGGACTCTGGTGTCTGACGACAGCTGTGATCCTGTCCACCCCAGCAGCAAAGGTGTGCACTGGGAAGGAATGTTTTGCTAAGTTGTTCCATCATGGTTCTCACACAAAGTGTTCACCGTTCTCTTCCAGCCTGCTTCTTCCTCCAGCACGGGATCACATGTCTCGTCCTTGTTATGCACAGGATCTGTTCTGGGGGCAGGTCTTGTGTGTTCATGGGGAATGTCCATCAAAGGCTGATGTCGCACTATGGTCCTGCCATTGGGTGTCAAAGAAGGCTCTACTTTGTAACTACAGTCATCTGGAAGAGGAAAATAATGCAGATTTATAAAAAACAGGACCTAAAGCCCTATCATAATTTATCCATTCCCCTCCTGAATGACATTTAAGTTTGCTCCTCTTTGGATTGGAAATACACGACTCAGGATGGCTGTCTGCGAGTCCATCCATAGCACTACTATGGTATAACAAGATGCTTATCAGGCGCTCTGGAGAAAGGTGTTGGGAAGAGAAATTGCTTTTAAAATCTGTTTCCAGGCAGTGTTCATCCCCGGACAGCTCCTCACCATGAGCCCTCCACTGGTCTCCAGAATTTTCTCTCTTAACTTCAGGTCACACATTTGCAAAAGTGAAGAGCTCAATCTGAAAAGCTATCATAAAAACCTTGTGGAAGAACCATTTCCTTTTGCTCCCGAAGGCAAAGGCAGCACCAGAAAAAGAACGTGTGAGATCCCTCCCAGATATAAAAACCCATGGCTTATTTTCTAGACAATAAAAGCACGTCAATGCTTTGGAGCATTTCTTTCCCACCCCAAGGAAGTGAGATGACTCTGCATCTCTCCAGCATTAAACCCTAGCATGCTTTCCTGAGCACTGGTCACTGTCCTGGAGACTCAACATATCTTAGATCATTTAATGCAACAATCACTAACACATATGCACCAGTTCATATGTGCCAGACAATGTTCTGTGTGCTTTATGTATCCCCACAAGGCCTTACAAAGTACACACCTCTGTCACCCCCATTTTATGCGTTGGAAATGGGGCACAGAGAGGTCACAGAGCTGTTGAGGTGCAGGTGACTGCCCCCGCACCTGACCGGGGTCAGGGCTGAGTAGCCACACCTGCTTCCCTGCCCGCAAGCAGGTTCTACGTTTCACTCTCATTGTTGGGTCGTCTGTGTATGGTGCTATCTCAGCTGTTGTGATGACCACATTCATCCATCCCCCAGGATTAGAGGCAAACAAGAGGCTGAATCTCGTAGGTAACGAGACCTCGCCCTGTGAGAAGGCATGCCCGTTACCGTGGCCTCATTTGTTACCCATCCAGTTTGGGAGGACGGGGGGTTTTGAGTAGGAACACCTGACATTTGAACAGGTTCCTGTTTCCATTGGACTTTCAAATTTTACATTTATAAAATAATTCTCAAACCGAATGTCACGGTCCCACCATTTAGCCTTTTTCTGGGGACTCCCGGGTGGATGTTGTGGGACTGGGCTTGACCTCCCTCCCTTTGTGATTCATCCTAAGGGAGGCCCTGCTGCATCAGGTGACGCACAGGAGCCCGTGGGTGCCAGCCCCGCCAGCCGTTAACCGCATGGCCTCAGACAAGTCCCCTCGAACAGTTGGGGCGCCGCCTCCTGCCCACACATGGTGTATGTGCACGGGGGGCCCCACAGGCTCTGCACACAGGTGAGTCCTGACGGGCATGGTCACTAGGGCTATTACGACCAGACTTCTTACTACTGCCATCAATAGGATAATCGGCATGAGACAATTACTTAGTGCATTGCAAAGTTCCTCTACACCTGGAAGGAAGTGAAATCCCAGTGGGGTTAGGCAGGGGTCTCCGACCTTGAGTCTGCCCCTTTGCAGATCCTCCTTGGAGCCATCTGATATGCAGCCAGGGGGGGACATCACCAGACCACATCAATGCTCAGGGACAAGCCCAGAGAGTTGCACTCATGAGAATCATCACTCCAGCTGTTGCAGAGAGCTACGCTTCCCTGTGTCCCTTTCTCTCCTGTTGAGTTGCCTATTTTCCAGCATGCATGACACCGAGGGGTCCAGGAGGACTTGTGTGCATGCAGGGCCACTGGGAGAAAGCAGCCTTGTGTGCCACCATCCATCAGAAGGGCCAGACCCAGGACCCTGATTCCTCAGCGGGCGAACGCAGTCACCATCAGCTCCTTGCGGATCTGATGGCCGATCCAGCTACTCTTGGCTGAGCCAGTGGAAAATGCATTTATATTTGGCAAATGCCAGTACAATTGGGCTTTTTAAAATTCCAGAAGACTTTAATGGCAGAAAATCACTTAAGTTTAAATCCCTTATTGTCTTTTTTTGCTCTTGAAGCTGAGCAATGAAATGAGACCAAACCAGAGTTTAATAAAAACTTAATTCCCACCAGAATCCAGAGCCATCTCTAAACGGCCTTAAATCTTCTGTTCGTGAAACACTGCCCAGCTCACGGCAAGAGGTCAACAACCTGTTTTTAATTTACACTTTTTATTCCCTTCAGGAGATGGAGGGAAAAAGATCCAGAAAATAATGTCTTCAGAGTGGTCATGGCTTCTGCAGTCCTGCTTGATTGCCAAGCTCTATGCAACTTGCTGGAGGCAGGGAGCGGTCTCAGGGAGACAGGACGGGTCTTGAGGGTCCCGGAGGACCTCTGTGCAGAAAGCAGAGCTGCCCCTCTTGCTCAGCACCTCCGAGATGCCTCAGTCCTCGCGCAGGTCTGAGACACATCTGCCTTCCCACATGACTGAGCAAGGTCAGGAGGGAGGGCCTTGCATGAATACTGTGCAAGTTCAATATGATGTGCAGTTCATGGGGAGGGGGCCCTATTCCCCACATCGGTTCTCCTACCAGACCAAATACAGGATGCTCAGTTCAACTGGAATCTCAGATAGCCCACCTGCTTGTAGGAGCCCCATAACACAGGATATGGTATGAGAGTAAGGATGTCCCAGGCAGTGCACACAATGCAGATCTACTGAGAAATTATCCATTGTTTATCTGAAATTTCAGTGGAGCTGGGCATCCCATATTTTTATTTGCTAAATCTGTCAGCCCTAACATTTGGAGATGTCTCCTGGTGAGAACTAAATGTTAACTACCTTGTTCTCTTTATTTCAGCTGACTTTTTTTTTTGCTGAAGAATAATTTACATACAGTAATGTTCATCCTTTTGGGTGTATGGTTTTACAATTTTTTAAATTTTATTTTAATTCCAGTATAGTTAGCATACAGTATAGTATTAGTTTCAAGTGCACAATATAGAGATTCAACACTTCCCTACATCACCCCGTGCTCATCACGACAGGTGCCCTCCTTCCTGCCCATCACCTGTTTCCCCATCCCCCACCCACCTCCCCTCTGGTGACCAGCAGTGTGTTCCCTGTAGTGAAGAGTCTGTTTCTTGGTTTGCCTCTCTCTCTCTCACTCTCTTTTTCCCTTTGCTCCTTTGTTTTGTTTCTTCCATTCCACATATGAGTGAGATCATATGGTATTTGTGTTTCTGTGTCTGGCTTAGCATAATACTTCCTAGCTCCAACCACATCACTGCAAATGGGAAGATTTCATTCTTTTTGATGGCTGAGTAATATTCCATTGTATATATACACGACATCTTCTTTATCCGTTCATCAGTCGATGGACACTTGGGCTGCTTCCATAATTTGGCTCTTGTAAATAATGCTGCAATACTATCTTGTTCTCTTAATTGCTGTAGAATTCAATCCAATTCAATGAAAAGAAAATTCAGTTAGAAGAAAATAATGTATATTTGTCAGAGTGTGTGACATTACTGCTCAAAATTTAATTTAGGCTTATAAAACGGAAATAAAAACAGAAGAAAGGAGGGAGAGAAGGAGGAGGGAGAAGAAGAGGAAGAGAACAGAGATGAGAAAGGGCAGGAGAGAGAGGAGGAGGGAGAGGAGGAGGACAAGAAGAGGAAGAGGATGGAGAAGAGGAGGAGGAGGAAGATAAGGAGAAGGAGAGAGGAGGAGGAGGAAGAGGAGAAGGAAGAGAATGAGGGAGGAGGAGGGAGAGGAGGGACAGAAGAAGTGAAGGAAGAAGGAAAGAAATATGATATTCAGAACATTTCTTATAAACAACAACACCTCTGCTGTATCAGAATCACAGGTCGTTTAAAAGTAATTTGGCCTAGAACTAAAATGCAAAATAATCTCTGGCACAGGACATCTCTGTAGGCAGGTAACCTGCACAACACTGTGTTGGATCATTTCCACTTCAATGTGCGTATATTTTACTATGTATTAGAACTATTAATGCCATGTCTCTCAAAAACTACCATAAACAAGCAGACCTACAATAATGAGATCACAGTGAGCCAACTAAACTCTATGCAGATAAATTCAGTTTCCATCCATTCAGACATCTCCTACAAGGGCCCCAAACATCTGGCTGTCAGTAAGCAACTAAAATATCAGCCTTTTTATAGGCAGATAATGCACAGATTTAATTTTCAGAGTATTTATCTGGAGGCTGTGTCTGTACACACGTAAGGCAGGGCCTGCGCAGGTCATGGGGAGGGGCCCTCACCCTGCGTGACAGGTGTCCTTAGGGGAGATCAGGTTAACTTGAGGTCATGG
>NW_022589747.1:1663220-1692729 GCF_004348235.1 Phoca vitulina
AGGTGTCCTTAGGGGAGATCAGGTTAACTTGAGGTCATGGGGAGGGGACCCTAACCCCACGTGACAGGTGTCCTTAGGGGAAATCAGGTTAACTTGAGGTCATGGGGAGGGGGCCCTAACCCCATGTGAAAAGTGTCCTTATAAAAAGAGGAAATTTGGATCCAGAGACAGACACAGAAAGGGAAAATGTGAAGTACAGGGGGAAGAGAGCTGTGGACAAGCCAAAGAGAAGGTTCTGGAACAGAGTCTCCCTCATCATCTGGGGGGGAACCAGCCCTACCACCACCCTGATCTTGGACTTCCAGCCTCCCGACTGTGAGGATGTAAATTTCAGCTTCATTCCAGCAGCCCCAGCAAACTTGTACGGACACGTGTCAAACACGTGGGCCATGCCTCCAACTCACTCACTCCCATGTGTGAAGCCTCATCCCCAAACTGTGGAACGTAACAAGGGGCAGTGGGTGGTAAAAGTACCATCTCACTCATAAGTGGAATTTAAGAAACAAGACAAATGAGCATAGAGGGAAAAGAGAGAGAGACAAATGAAGAAACAGACTCTTCACTACAGGGAACACACTGCTGGTCACCAGAGGGGAGGTGGGTGGAGGATGGGGAAACAGGTGATGGGGATGAAGGAGTGCACCTGTCATGATGAGCACGGGGTGATGTAGGGAAGTGCGGAATCTCTGTATTATACATCTGAGACTAATACCGCATATATGTTAACCAACTGGAGTTTAAATAAAGTAAAATAGAATAAAATAAATAAATAAAATAGGATAAAATAACATAAATAATAAAAAATTAAATTAAAAGCATAAAATTGTATATATGGACCACATCTTCTTTATCTATTCATCTGTTGAAGGGCATCTTGGCTCTTTCCACAGTTTGGCTATTGTGGACATTGCTGCTATGAACATTGGGGTGCATATGGACAATGGAATATTACTCAGCCATCAGAAAGGATGAATACCCAACTTTTACATCAACATGGATGGGACTGGAAGAGATTATGCTAAGTGAAATAAGTCAAGCAGAGAAAGTCAATTATCATATGGTTTCACTCATTTGCGGACCATAAGGAATAGCATGAAGGACGTTAGGAGAAGGAAGGGAAAAATGAGGGGGGGGGGACTGGAGGGAGAGATGAACCATGAGAGACTCTGTACTCTGGGAAACAAACTGAGGGTTTTAGAGGGGAGGGGGGCGGGGGGATGGGTGAGCCCGGTGATGGGTATTAAGGAGGGCACGCACTGCATGGAGCACTGAGTGTTATACGCAAACAGTGAGTCATGGAACAGTACATCAAAAACTAATGATGTAATGTATGGTGACTGACATAACATAATAAAATAATATAAAATTTAAAAAAAAACTAAAAAAATAAAAGCATAAAATTAAATTAAAATAAGGTAAATAAAATAAGATAAAATAAATAGAATAAAATAAAATAACAGTGGTGGAAAGAGTGGCCTATGAGACGAGTTCATTCCGTGAGATAAACATGCTTGTACGTAGATATTTAGTAAACAAGCTAGAGCCTTGATTAGAGCATTATGAATGTTAATCAAGAAGACAGTGTTTATTTAATGACGTGAAGTAAAATTCGAGTGATTTGTTTTCCGATATTGCCGAAGATCTTGACACTAGACTCTGCACAGGCGGGCTTGAGCCAAGCAGAAACCCCATACCCCACTGCAATCGTGGGCTCGCCGATGACAGATGACAAGTGCCCTTGGGGACGCGCACAGAGGCAGAGAACAGCGGAAGTGGAGCAGTGACATTTACAGCTGGGAAAGCTGGTGTCCATCCGAAACGAGCCGACCCGTGTCGCCTGGGAGCCTACCAACGGCACGATGCTGGCTTTTACCACGTTTGTACTCTTCCACAATTATGAAGCCTTTTTGTTAATTTCCCCCAAACGGGAAGACACAATACACAGACATAATGGTGGTGCACGTAAGCTTGGAACCCTGGCAGAAGGTACCTGTATGTGCAGACTTCGCGCCAGTGTGCTAGTTTGGAGTGAGAAGAACCACATTCCTAAGACCTGCCGACCCCCCCGCCCCCCCGGGGACCTTGCGGGAATGAAGTATCATAGAAGGACCTAATAAGCACACAGCTGGGGCGGAGGGGTGGACCCAGTGGAGGGCTGTGGATATTTTTGGAAGGAAAACACATGGGAACCATCCCCAAAGCACTTCTAAAGAGTTGTTCACATTAAAACAATAAAATATTCAGCACAAAAACCTAAGAAGGTACGAGTCATGGAAATAAAATCTCTGTGGTTTGGCCACACGCAGGAAGCGAGGGTGTTCAGGTGAGTGGTGACACATGACAGGCCCCCACGGTAAGATCCAGGATGGCGTGGGGGTGGGGAGGTGGGAGACAAGACTCGGGCTCCCGGGGACCCGCACAGGCTGCCTGCGTGCGGACTGCGATGCTCAGGGAGCATCGTCCACCACACCCAGCTCCCCCACCTCTCCAGACCCCATCCCAGACAAGGTCCAGCACAGGTCAGGAAACACGGGCGAAGCCAGGCACCCGACCCCACCGACCCCCAACCAGGAGAACTGGCTTTTCAAAAACCACTCTGATCTCCGCCTTATTCCAGATTAAGATTTCGTTTCGAAGATTATAAACTGTTGTCTTTCCTCTGTCGTGTGCTGTGGATATTGGGCTCAAACTACAGCATAACAGTTAACAATAGAACTCCCCTACTTCACAAGACCCAGGTGACCCTGATGTCCGCTGGACCCTGGGAACATTTGCAAATGCAGAGTGCGCTATGAGGCCCTCAGGGACCTGTCCTCAGAGGCGTGGAGCCCGGTGAAGAGCCTGGGCATAAGTAGGCATCACTTTAACAAACTTCTAAAATAAGCCACAAAAAAGCAAACCAAAAACACCCCCAAATATTTTAAGAGCAGAGAGAGGAAAATGGCCTTAAAAAAGGTGTTCTTCCCGCCCCCACCCCCCCGAGAGATCGGAACAAGTATAGCTTTGAAATGGAGGGTGAAAACCTGACTGCATACTCACCTCCTGGTCTCCTCTTCAAAGAAAGAGGAAATCAAAAAAAAAGGAAGTCTCAAAACAGCAATAATAACTCTGACCAGTACTTCCTAATAGCCAATCCTTGTATGAATTCAATTGGACCTTTTTTTAATATAAAAAATATTTAAGTAGATGTAAACTCTAAAATAATAAATAAACTTGTATTCAAAAGTAGACTCTTTGAGTTCTCTTTGACATAAAATATTGAATTCTTTATTTGCTCCCCAAAACATTTTGCAACATTCAACCAGAAGAGAGTTTGGAGAAAAGAAATCTGATAATTAACGGATTGTGCCAAAGTTTTGAAATATCGAGGTATTTATGGGTTTTGCCCTGGGTGACAAATTAGAAAACCATTTCCAGTCTATTGTTTAAAGGTGAAGTTTGGAAAATGCCCAAATATGTTCCACACACTTTTTTCCCCTCTGATTTTTTGTTCCTTATTCTTCTCCTAAAGATTGATCTTAAGATAATTTTGATATTTAAAAGCCTTTGAAAACAAAATTGAGAGGCGTCTTCCCCCTTGAAAAACAAGGCACCCACCAGTTGAGCAAGACGGATCAGGTTGGCCCCACAGAAAACACCTCTGGCTGCGTGGGGTCAGGAGTCCTCTAGCCCAGAAATGTCCAGCGTTTCTGTCCTCAGACCTGTTCGTGCAATTTAGCCAACCAGGAGAGTGAAACATTCACCATAAGCGCAGCAAGGAAAGTATGTCTTCTACGTTCAGCACTTGCTAAGAATTTGCTCATTGTAAGAACTATCTGGAAGACTAGCAAAGTGGAAGCTAAATTTAGGAAAGGTACTACAACAATTTCCTGGAAATGCTCCACTGAGATCAAAGGAAGGAGAGCATGTGGATGGAGCGGAGTGGCCTTCCTGGCAGCTGGTGTCTCCTGGGCACCCACAATGCACAAGATGCTGCGTGTGTGCGTTGAGCGTGACCTCGTCACAGTCTGAGAGGCGGGCAAATGGCAGATCTGCTTCTCGGATGAGGAAACCCAGCGGCCGGCAGAGAGTCCCGGGGCTCAGCTATCGGCCACGCTCTGTGAGCAGCACCGGCCAGTGTTGGCTCTCCTTTTCCCGCTGCCACCAGCATGCCAGCTCCCGGGCATGGCCCGTGACAACCCAGTGGGTCCTGCCTAGAGGACACGTTCCCCATCTGGGCTCCACCCTGACTTCACCTGGCGCTGATATGAAGGCCACACTAGAAGGCTTGAGGTGTGTTCTGATGATTTCCAGCAAGTGTGGCTCCTACAAGAGAATTCTCACACTGACATATGCAATCCACTTGCCAGCCCCCAAAGACACACACAAAACTCAAAACTTCCGAAGAACATATAGGATGCCCGCTGTGGAAGAACCAGAAGTCAAATGGTGGCTGGATGCATTCAATCAGCATTTACGAAGCAACCCCTTTGTGCCGAGGAGGCACACCGGCTAAATGCATTTCATCTCAGAACAGTTTTGTTAACTAGATTATTCTTTGTCCTCCCATTTTTACAGGTAAGTAATGAGAGCCTCGGAGATACTAAGGAAAAAACCCAAGATCGCAGAGCTACTCAGTTGGAGAATCCAAGTTTGGTTCCAGGTCATTTTAGTCTACGAGTCCATTCTGCCACCTCACAGACATCTAAGAGGGGTGCATTTGGAAAGCTGGCCCCTTCTATGTTCTGGAAAATTGAATGTTCTTTTCTCATTCAAAGACTGTCTTGCTAAGATTCACGAGTTCCCAAGGGATGAGGAGGGCTCATGTAGGTGTGTGCGCCTCAGTGATGTCCAGCCAACCTGGCTACACTTGGCCACGGACGGGCCGCACTCTGGCGCGTTGTGCTGGTGGAAGCAACAGGATGACTTAGTTCTAGTATCTGCACTCCCAGGAAAAACAGGAAGGAAACAAGCTCCTATGTCTTCTCTTGCTGAAAAAGCCATGACTGCCAACAGTACCCCATCTACAATATGAGACGTCGAAACGTCAGCTTTTAAAAAATATGTTTTCAATTACGTTTTAGAGCCAAGTCCTTACAAAATGTCCCTTCTCTGGATCAGATGAAACTGGCAGCTTCCTGTTGGAAAATCTGCCACGTCCTTGACCCCCTGTCCCTGGAGCTCCGGATTTCTGAAGCTGGAAGGAGCTGAGGAGATAGCATGCCCTCCTTCGTGGTTCATGGGCTCCCATTTCTTTGTGTCTCTAGCATCTCTAATTTCCTCCATGGCCGCCTATACTCCAGGAAACATCCCTTCAGCACACCTCCAGGAATGCCTTCCTAGTAAACAAGCCAGACCAAGCCCCTCCCGAGCCCCAAACAAACTAAACCACATCCAAACCAGACAAGCCAGAACCTCTGAAGGCTGCTGCATGGGGTGGGGGCTGGTGGTCGTTCCCCTCCTGGACCTCGGGCCCCAGTCCCGCCTCCTCACATCCTCGCCTTCCTCCTGGCCACGCAAACCTCGGGTCTAATTTCCAGTCCTTCCCCAAGCCCCAATTCACCCTTCGCCTTACCTGAGTCTCTACACACACTTTCCTCTGCCTCAACTGTCCTCCCCTCACATGGCACCCAGGAAATAATGAAAGAGACGAAGGAATGGTTCAGAGGATGGGCTCTCAGAGATCTGTCTCGGAGACGGTTGGGTGGACTTCAGGCTTCCCCGTGCTCCTTAAGGGCTGACCACATGTCTTTCTGCAGACCGCTTATGCGTCTGTCCAGTCTCCTGATCTGCTGTCCCATGGGTCCCTGCTGGGCCCTGACTTAAAGAAGGGCCTCAGGTACCTGGGTGGCTCCATCGGTTAAGCGTCCAACTCTTGGTTTCGGCTCAGGTCATGATCTCAGGGTCATGAGATCAAGCCCTGCATCGAGCTCCACACTCAGTGCAGAGTCTGCTTGAAATTCTCTCCCTCTCCCTGCTCACCCACACTAAATAAGTAAATAAATAAATAAATAAAATCTTTAAAAAATAACTAAGTGCCTCAGATCTTCGACCAAACGTGCAAATGCAAACACATTCTTCTATTTAAGCAGGGCAGCTTTGACTCTGTGGAGCTCTCCATCTTAGCAGCTGGATGAGATTGGTCCAAGTGCTTAACAATGCCAACTTCATATTCTCCTCTGCAAACTAGGCATAAGCAGACACTTCTCCAAGGGCTATGGGGAGGACCGATGTTTGTAAACACTCAGCACCATCTCACACAAAGCAACCACTCCATAAGTGAGTGACCAAGAACTCAGGCTCCAGGGACAGAGAACAGTTGTCCAAACTGTCCAAGTGGCTGTGTGAACTTGACAAGTTAAACCCTTTGAGCCTCCGTTTCCGCATGTATCAAATAAAAGTGAGATGGGTGCCCTTACTCAGGATTGTATATTAGGTCCACTGCTTCCATGTATACCAGACCCGTCACACACAGAAGACCCTTGAGTAGAAGCTGCAGGAGCCACAGTACTTTGTCGTATAGGTACTCCTCTGTGCATTAACTCAGTCCATGTTCACCCAGTCTGTGCTCAGTAATGTTAGCTCTTGGAGGCACCAATTGTTGCTGTCATCACTGTCGTTGTCATCACCATCAGCATCATCCCCATTATTGTCCCCATCATCATCCTCACCAATGTCATCACCACCATGATCACCATCACCATCATCATCACTATCATCACCATCATTATCATCATCGTCATCATCATGGTCGTCACCATCATCATCACCATGGTCACCATCATCATCATCATCATCACCATCGTCATCATCACCATCATCATCATCATCATCGACATCATCATCACCATCAGCACAGTCATTGTCATCATCCTTTTCATCCTCATCATAGTCATCACCATCATCATACTCACCAGTGTCATCACCACCATGGTCACCATATCATCATCATCACCATTACTATCATCATCATAATCATCACCACCAACATCACCATCACCATCATCATCACAATCATCATCACCATCATCCACACACATCACTTGCACACCACCCCTGTCTTGTCATATCCACTTCTCACTTCATCACAATACTTTGGTTCCTGCATTTTACTCCCAGGCCCCTGAGAACCCAGCCTCTGCCCCTCCAGGCATGACAAGGACTGTCTGAAAGAAGTCTGACCATACTACAGCACAATCATGATATTCCTTTGAATCCAGATAGCTGGTGGGTCTCATCATGTGTAGCCCACTGTCTTCAAAATCTCCGGCAAAATACTAGCCTCCTGAGGTGTTTTAAAAATTTCAAAAAGAAAATCTGTCTGATACTTAAAAACTCGAAAAACAGCATATTCTGTCTTTCTGATAAGACACAGTAATTCACTTCAGCATGTGAAGGACTGGAGAAACGCCATCTTGAGATATGTTCACTAATTAATACATTTAACTAAAATGAATCTATTAATCTGTATAATCAACTATTTCCTAATCTATGACAATGGAACTTTCCCTGTGTGTGTGCGCACGCACGCATGTGCACATGAGGCAGGAGGAAGGGCTGTCCTACATGCCTTCTTCTTTCCATGTATTCACATGTGTGTGCTTATGTGTGGTGTGGTGCATGCTTTCTCCTTTCCAAATGTGTGCGTGCATGTGTGTGTGACCTATTCCATGCAGAGGGGTGTCATACCCCTTCTCTGTGTGACCCATGTGCCTGTGTGTGAGTGTGGGTGTGGGTGTATACTCAGCAATAAGAAGGATGTGCCGAAGGACTTCTCCGGCATGAAATTCCTCCCACCCCGCCGCCTTTGTGCCTTTGAGTTTCGGGTGACCTTCCTTTCCCTAAATATGGACTGCTTTATTAACATTTCTGCTTCTTCTGTCTCTTTCCATATTTTTCTTCTACCCTGGAAGAAAAAGAGAAGCACCACAAGGTGGGGTGGACAGAAAACATTGCAAGACCACTTGTTTTCACTTGCTCTCTTGCTACTTTGGGGCTCACTGGGTTGCTGCACTCAAACCAGGTCTAATTGGCCGGACTTGAAAATTTCTTATCCTTCTTAACCCTTTAAAACCTCATGAAATCTGCCCCTCTCAGAAAATGCATATGTGCACACACGCACGTGCGTGTCCCTAGACGCTTAGATGCCAGGTCCATGGACCATAGTTAAAACTATGCAACGGCCAGGTGAATCCCTGAATCCTCAGTGCCAACACAGGGCCTGGCTGGGAGGAGGCACCCCATAAACATTGAAGGGTAGATGAATTAATGAGGATGGCTCTGCTGGAGTCCATACCCCTCAAAATCACAGGGTATATTTCTTAGTAACATGTTCAACTGCAAAGGACAAACTTGTCCCAAGTGCCCTGATATATCCAAGTATACTTCCTCTCCATCCCTTTCAAAACTACTATTCTAAATTAATCCTGCTTTTCTATAAATTAAGTCTCCATCATCTGGGGTCAGCGTGTACAGTTGCACAGGTTGGGCACTGTTACGGTACAGAGTGTCTAGCCAGTGAGGAGAGTCAGAGCTGACAGCTTGCCTGCAGGGGCAGGGCAGGGTCTGCCTTGAGGCAGAAGCACCATTTGTTCACAGTTACATGCTTGCCAGAGGGATGCTTTTTATAATTGACCCAAAGAAGAAGTGTGGATTAGCTGTGAGCCTCCTGCAGGCGACACAGATTCCTGGGGTTCTTTTCTCCAAAATCTAGGTCAAGAGTTGAGGAAGATGGACGTATGCCACCTATTCATTACGACTTACTGTGTGGATCACAATGGGAAATATCCTGGAAAAAACATTAGCAACAGACACCGGATCCGACTCGACTGTCTGAGTTTCGTCAAATGCTTTCCTACACTGACCACATTGTGGCTGAGCCATGGATGTGTGTTGAGGACAGAGAGCCTGAGAGGGTATGAAGGAGGAAGCAAGAGTAGGGGCTGAGGCTACAGCATGAAGTGGGCATGAAGTCCCCTAGAAGGGTCGAAGCTGCACGCGATGGGGGTCTGCAGTTGTAACCCTCTTCCCTACCAGGAGCCGTGATGCCCGTCAGCTCTGCTTTTCTATCTCTGAGTTAAGAAGGGGAATGGTTCACCTGGTGATGGGTATTAAAGAGGGCACGTTCTGCATGGAGCACTGGGTGTTACACACGAACAATGAATCATGGAACACTACATCAAAAACTAATGATGTAATGTATGGTGATTAACATAACATAATAAAATTAAACTAAAAAAAAAAAGAGGGCTTCTGCCCTCTGCCTGGAGCCCCTTCTTCCCTGGCGTGAAGTCTTTCCCCCCCGTCAAGGATCCTCTCTGGTCCTTTCTGTAAAGAGATCGTCAGGACAAGCAGGTACGAGCCCGTCCTTATTCACGTGACCCCTGGTCTCAGAGGATCGATGCATATGCTCGGGGATCTCCGACCAGGAGACTTGACCATGGGTCTCATCTTTTGCCCTGGAAAGTCCTTCCCAGGCGAGACCCACCAGGAAGGCTCCCATCGTCAGCTGCACCAGGCACCGTTTCTGACACGCTGACTGTGCGCCAGGCACTGAGTGGGGCACTGGCCCTGCATTACTTTTCATTTGTCACCTCTGGGAAGTTACTTTACATATCTACCTCTGTTTTCTTGTCTATAAAAGAAAAAAATAACAACTGTGCTGTAGGAGTGTTGTTATAATGAGAAACGCTGTGTACCCCGCAGGGTGCTGGGGCAGGGACTGCCGGGCTTCCTGTGCTGGGAAGCGCATCCCCTGTAAGATGAAAACACGCAGGACAGACACTGGGGCCTCGTTCAGATGACGGTGAGGAATCGTCCTGCCCTGGAAGAGCTGGGTCAAAATGATTTTTAATATTCTATCCGTGGGACCGAATCCTACTTGCTGGGCTGGCTTTGGAAACTTAGAACAAATTGTCATCTAGGACGTTAAAATGATCTCAGCCTGAGTGTGTTTCCTGCTGTTAGTTCACTCGGAATGTTCTGGGCTGCGTGTCAAATGCATTCTCATTGTGCGCTGCCAGAGGGGAAAATGCCCATTGTCTCGACTATGGCTGTTTTTATTTAAATCGCTGTCCAACTTTTAGCAGAAACCTTGAAGGCTGTAAATGCAAAGTGGTGGGTAAAGCCCTCTTGAAAAAAAGAAAAATACATGGTTTTGATCAAAAAAAGTAACATGTGTTCCTAAGAGCAGATTCTGGAGACCAAAACTATAAAAGAGGAAACGAATCCTACATAGGCTTTTTTTCTGAAGGTGACCACTTTGTATAATTTTGGTGAATTTTTAAAATCCAGCCAAACACAGATGCCCTGGACATACTTCTGTGAATCTGCTTTTGTAAGCCTGATATCCCAGTGGAAGCATCATTTTGTCTCTTACAGTGTTGCTCATGGTTATCAGTTTAATACCTGCAACAAACCGCAATAACCAGTATCATTTCAGAGGTGGGCCATGACAGGCTTCCTACGGCTGCAATTTGAGGTTGTTGCCCAGGTGGTGCTTGTATAAAAAACGCAAGAATAGCGTCTTCTGCACAAAGACTTACTGTTTCTCCCTGTTGGACATCTTTCTGGACCACGCGTGAACTGCTGGATGGAAGAGGGTGGATACTTAGGGGGGAGACTCAAGATACATCATAAGAAACATCGTTTCATTGTTTATTTCATTGTTTCTGATATCGTGGGATTAATATTTCCACCAGTGCATTTACACTTTGCTTCCCTGTGTTCTCAGCATCTTCAAATAAATACGTTTTTATATTGAAACTACATCCAGTAGGGTTTGAGGCTGGTCACAACAGAGTTAAACAACCGAGAAAGGCTTATTGTCACACCCTGCCACGTGCAGACCATGTTCTCGCACGAGGAGAGACCACATGGCCCGTGGCAGCCATGCATCCTTCATGCAAAGAGTCATAGCCAAGAGCCTGCACTCCACCAGGAAAGGGGTCCCCAGTCTCTGTAGGTGCAGGGGGTCAGAGAATATGCCTCCAAAACGTTGAGACTCTGATGGTGGGTTTCCAAAGACCAGAGGATGTGATGGGAGAAACAATCACTTGCAGAGACGTCCACGGAGAGTAGCACCCAGCAAGCAGTTTGGAGGACAGCGGGAGATGGGGGGCAGGGGGGACCAGCACACCCAGGTGGAGGTGTGGACTCTGTCGTGGGGGCCCCGTGGACTGGGAATGAGTCTGAGAAGGGCAGGGAGGCCCCCTGCAAGTCATGGGAGCTTCCTGCCTTGGCTCTGTGAGCAGGCGTGGGGGACCACCACGGGGGAGACATGAGGTGGCAGCAAAAGTACAGCAGCCACAGGACCAGCTTTCACTCCAAGTGTCAGTGACCAGAGATGTGTCCCCGGCTGAGAATGTGGAGGAAAGAACTAGGAGAACTTACCGGCTGATTGCAGCCTGGGGGGCAGACAGGGAGGGCCGGAGATGCAGGTCAAGCCCCCAGCGGGTCCCAACGTGGGGAACGGGCATTAGAATGAAGTGTGCAGTGGGTGGCCTGAGGGTTTTCCACAATGTGACATTTCCCAGGTGTGAGGTTCCCACACAGCCACAGCCAAAGGTATCCCCGAGGACCTGCAGAAACCCAGGCCCTCCTGCTCCCCTAATCTGCACAGCGTGCTCTCCCGTGTGGGGCAGACCAGCCACTTCCAGCTCCTGAAGACCAGCAGCCCCAACCCCCAAAACGGGACCACCCCTGTTGGCCAGAGAGGCAGGTAACAGGAGTACCCCAAAGAAAAAGAGGAAGTTCTCCACCGGGGAGCTGGTCAGCTGTAGAGCTGAAGAGGTTCTGGCCACAGCTCCCCAAAAGGGAAGGGGGCCCAGAGGCCATTTGGGAAGACCAGATACATGGTCCCAGGGGGGAAGATACCAGAAACGCTTAGTTATAGTTGCTTCTTCGCTGAGCACGCTGGTGCTTCTGTTGAGCAGGGCAACTGTGTCCCCCCTGCCTAAAACGAGCTGGTCTCACTAACACATTCCCTAGAAAGCAGGGAGGTCGTGGGGAGCACCGTGTTTATGGACGTTATCAAATTTGTGACACCACGGCCCCCAGAGTTCCCAAAGCGCCCCTGGAGACAGGCATGGGGCGTGGGAAGCAGATTAAGTCCGAGAGCACACCCAGGAACCTGAAGGTCACACTTTCCTCCTTGGAGGGCGTGCACGCTGAGGCACAAGGGTTCCTACAACGGAAGCATTCTCCAAGTGATGACAAAGTCACTTTCATTCCCAGAACTGGGACTGCTTAAGGTCCCGGCATGTGTGCCCCATCCCCGGGGCTTGGCACACCTGGACCCGCAGTGCTCTGGCCCACGCCAGCAGGGTCTGCTCTTTCCTGTGCGCCTGACTCCAGAACCAGGCTGTGCTCCTCTCCTGATGTGCCAGTCGGTCTTTGTCGACAGAATGGGCAGACACAGGGCTGGGCAGCCAGCCTCGCGCCCTTTTCTCTGTGCACAGAGAGCTGGGAGGGTCTTGTGCAGCAGCTGATCTGCAGAGATGAATGTCTCAGAGGTGCATGGATGTGGCCTTTAGCAAATCAGAGGAGAAAGAGCTGAAGAAACAGACTCTCTTATGAGTAGTGGTGGAGATACTGAGAGTATTCTGGAGTTAGAAAATACTACAGTGCCTCCAAATAAGACAACCCTCTATCCAGTGGGCCCCAACCACTGAGCATCTGCCTGGAATGTGCCATAGAAGCAGACCTAGGATGACAGGGAAAGAAAAAGTAATAACGAAGAGAATCCAGACGTGAAACAGGTGCACCCATTCATCTGATAATATATGTACATACTTATGCACACATAGATACAAGCACGCATGCATGCAAACACACACCCATACATGCATGCACACAAAGCACCAGCCTGCATACATGCAAACACATGCATGTACACACAAATGTGCAAAACACTGACACACCACACATGCACATGTGCACAATCGCATGCACACACATATATGCATGCATACACATATGTGCAAAATGCACGTGCATATACACATACATGCACACGCGCATATACATATATGCACAATGCATGCACATATATGCATGCACACGTACACATGCATACACATACATGCACAATGCATACACACATATATATGCATACACATATGTGCACAGTGCAAGCACATTCACACATGCATGCACACATACACATGCACACGCACATATACACACATGCACACATGCATGCACATGCACACACACATACACACATGCATGCACACGTACACATGCACACGTACATATACACACATGCATGCACACATACACATGCACACGCACACATACACACATTCACACATGCATGCACACATACACATGCACATGCACATATACACACATGCACACATGCACATGCACATATACACATGCACACATACACGCATGCATGCACATGCACATGCACATATGCACACATGCACACATACATGCACACATACACATGCACACATACACGCATGCATGCACATGCACATGCACATATACACACATGCACACATACATGCACACATACACATGCACACGCACATATACACATGCTTGCACACATACTCATGCATACACATATGTGCACAATGCATGCACACATGTACATGCACACACATATACACATGCAGGCACATATACACATATATGCACACATACACATATATATATTGTTTATTCTATAGTTTCCCTCCATTTCTTTTCAACTATTTTGTTGTTGTTGTCTCGACAAATCTAAGGTTAAAAGCATAAAAATAACAAACACATAGAAGTGTTACTGAGGAAAGGGACTTGAGTTTGGGGCTTCCTGTGACCAGGAGGGAAAAGTCACATGATCCCGAAGGGGGCAATAATCTTGAACAATAATTAAATTATGCATATTTAACCAATCAACATATTTGGGATATTTACATGTCAATCACCTTGTCAGTTATTTTTATAAGCAATCACAGAAAGAAAGCCTCTGGAATAAAATATCACTATACAAAATAAATATTTAGAACAAAACATAGGATAGGACGAAGTCTGCTTTATCATCAACTCCCCGTTTCCCTGAGAAAATAAGAGGCGCACGCCTACAGCTGGGCCAGTGTGCCCACGTGTAATTAGTGACCAGGCCCACGGCCCAAAGCCTCCGCCCTTTGACACGGGGGCCAGTGCTCCCTTGACCAGACCCCCTTCCCAGAAATCCCCGGGAGGCAGAGGCAAATTCTGAAGGTCGGAGAGGAGCGTATGAGAAAATAAACACGGCCAGTTTCCCCGGGCTTGCATGCTCCCCGCCAGTTCACCACGAGGGCCGAGAGGGAAGTGGGAGCCTGTTGCATAAAAGCGTTTTGGTTCTGGGGTTCTGGGTCCTTCCCTCCCATCCCCGTGGGAAAGACACCCGAATCACGTACACATACATGCACATGCGCATATACATGTATGTGTAGGGCGTCCTGTCATCTGGTCGGTGCAGTGAGGCCACAGTCCCCAGGAGTCCCGTCTATGCAGCTGCACCAGGGTGCAGGGACCTGACCCACAAATGCCCACAGAACGGCAGGGGCTCCGAGTGGCATCGGCCACAGAATCCCAGCAGGTGCGGCTCCCTGAGCCATGCTCTTCCGGCCCCGCTCCTGGGCTTAGATCTGGGATTCCACCCCTTCACTGCCCCGGGGTCCCCTGAGCCTCCCAGGGCGTCCCTCACGGTGAGGTGACAATCACAGCAACCTGGAAGAATAAATGAGGAGACGCAGAAGACGCGCCTGGCCCCGTAGCACTCAGCGTGTGACCTGTCATCTCTAAGGGGCCATAGCACCTGCCTGGGAAAGGTGCAGAGTTGGCTGGCAAACACCGATTTCAGAGTAACGAGATGCGGTCATCAGCACAGGCAGCAGGGAGGGACCGGGTTCAGGGATCAAAGGCACAGAGGCTCACACGAAGGAAGACAGAGAAACAGAACGCTGAGTGTATGTGAGACAACCAGGGGCTCGAGCACTATGAAACGTGAATTTACCATAATCTGGGATTAAGATCCAGCTTAAATTTCTGAGGGAGGAAGGGACACTCAGCCCTGACCCTTGAGCCATCTTTGATGGTACTTGTCACTGAATTAATCGAACTCTGTAACAGAGAAGGGTGTTGAGAAGCTCATCACCAGAAAGAAAATTCTGTACCAAACCTTCGCGGCTGAACGTACGCTGTGCTCCGGCAACTTGTGGCTAATTTGGGCAGGGGGCAAAGAGCGCAGCAGGTGAGGTCAGCCCCCCAGCACGTCTTCGCTGGAGAAGAGGCTCCGGCCAGCCGTTGGGTGCAGCTGACCCCCAGGGCAGGCAGGTGAGCCCCTCACCGTCTTGCTGTGTGTCCACCTCCCGCACACCTGGACGACACGTGGGAAGGCTGGCCGGAGGGAAGGACCAGATGCATCGGCCAGCACGGGCGTCCTAGTAAGACAGACACCCAAGTCCCTCTTGGACTCAGGAAACAGACAAAGTCCAGGTTATAACACATGTTCAGGCAGGTCTGATATTAAGTCCAGACGTGGAAGCCAAAGTGGGGGAGGGGACGAGGGACAAACCAACCAACCAGCGGGCTCTGATCGTAGGCTGGACAGCCCAGGGTCTCGTGGGGAAGCCAGCCGCATGGGCAGGCGTGCGCAGATCCCCCGTGCACCCCTCAGCTTGCAGAAAGGGACCCATGCATGTTTGTGCTGTGGGGCGCTTAAATGGCAATAAATCCAATGTCTAATATTTAATCCTTACAACAACTCTGGGCGGGAGGTAGTTCTGGTGCCATGGGATAAAAGAGGGGCTGGTGCTCAGAGTGGCAGTGTGGCCTTCTAGAATCTCAACAAGCACGGCGCCTTTCAGGGCAGGCAGCTCAGAACTCCCCACAAGCACACAGTGCAGACTTAGCTTGAGAGTCCAGTGAGAAAGCGGTCAGAAGTTGCAGGCAGAAGACTAGGCAGTCACCCCAAAGGGATGGGACCTCGGGAGCACTGTGCCTGGGCCCCCAGCCCCAGGGCCGGGCAGGAAACACCTCCACAGCCTCCTCATCCTCGCGTGCCCGCGACCAGGATTTGTCCTGGAGAAACACTCAGTGCCCTTTTACAAAAATAAATGAGAAGGGGCTACTCGCCCATGAAAGCAATTTGCAGAGGCAATCGGATTTCAAAATGCACTCAGAGACGGGTGAGGTTTCCCGTACCTGCCGCCCCCAAAGGGTTTCTCCGAGGTCAGCCTGTGCGCATCCAGGAAGCTGCAGCCTTGGCACAGCGAGTGCTGCACTGATCGGAGCCTGTTGGCAACAGGTTGGTAAGATGCTCGTCCCACAGGGAGAGCTCAGCCAGGGCCCAACCCCGGGAGAGCACATCAAATGCTCACGGGAGGAAGAGAACATGAAGAGCTCTTGAGGAATCATGAAGGTGGTCGCCCACTGTGGCAAGACTCAGCTCTAAGCCCCGAGGCAGAAGATCACCTTTCTTTCCAGAAGATCCAGAGACACGAGTCTGCGGCGGCCTCGGTGCCCTGTTCACCGTGACTGGCTCTGCCCGGGAGCAGCCCACGGATGGCTGGTTTCAGTCTGTGCGGAAGAAACGTCCATGTACCCGATTCATCAGTGGCTGGCTTTCTCCAGGCTAAAGCAGCCCCGATGTGCAAGGTCACCTTCTCACCCACGACCCTCATCAGAGCTTCCCTGTGTCTTTCCCAGACTCAGGAGCCAGCAGGATGAAGGGAGGAAGAGCCGGGATCAAGTTGTGTTAGGAAAGAAGACACCGAAAAGACAGCCGGCCCAGTGACAATGGCTCGCCCGATGCAAGAGCGCCATGGTCCCCTCTGGAGCCATGGGAGGGTAAGGCCACCATATTGATGTGGCCGCAGGAAGACAGATGGGGCTGTCATCATGACAAGGGACGCACGTGCTCTCAGAGGTTGGAGGCCCCTTGGGTGTCACCCTTCCTAGAGCACTGGGACCAGGAGACAGGGCTGCATTTGTGCAAGACAGCCCGATCTCCCATGTGCTTCCTGGTCACCCGTCCTCACCCTCCTCCTATTGGCTTCGTCCCCGGACTCTCAACCTCACCTCTGGGCTCATGAGCATCCCATTTCTCTCTGCCACCAGCGGCATGAATGGCCCACGCAGGCCACCACGTAGGACGAGGGAGTTTTATAAACTTTATCGTGGGGTGTAGTGCAAACTTCGTACGTTTGACTCGTAGCTTTGTCACCAGCACCTGGTCAGAGCCCCTGGGCGTCCAGCCCTCCCCATCCTCTTCTGTGGAATGACATAAGCTCAGCTCCAGGGGCCGGGTTCTGTAAAACACAGAGTATCTGGTGCACAGTAATCAGATTCTTGACCATCCCCTTTCCTCTCTTCTGTCCTTCCAGAGATGTGTCCCCTCAAGCAGGACAAGCCCTGCTCCTTCCCGGCTGGCTGGACCCCCTTGACTGGGTACATCTCATCCACCATCTTGCTCCCGATGCGGTGATCCCGACCCCCAGGTTTCTCAGGGCCCAGAGAGCCACCCCAATAGCTCCAGAAGGATCCCTACTGGGCTCTTGGTCGCAGACAAAAATAGGATCACCTTAAATCATACAAAGATGGTCCGAGAATGAGAACTTCCCCAACTGTAAGCCTGGGACCCCAAGTGTATGTGAGGTTAGTTCAGAGGTTTGGGTGGGGGGTGCAACACCCTCTGTGGGCAGCAGGACGAGCAGGGGGGGTGGCTTCCCTGGGCTCGGGGGCTGGCGGAGACCTCGCAAGCGAGAGGAGCTCAGGGTGTCTGGTGCCTCCGGACTGCAGGCTCCTCACCCGAGCAGAACTCACCCCCTAAATCATAGTCCGCGGGGACAAGAGCGCACGAACAGGAATCCACGGATAACAGAGATTCCTAACGCATCCCAAACCAAGCACCAGCAGGTACAGATCCTGCCTGGGCTCAAAAGCAGAAGGGTGCCCTTAGTCCCTGGGGAGCACATGGTGCTCACTGAGTGCCAGGCACCAGCCTAAGGATTTCTGTGTGTTAGCTGCCCTTTCATCCTCCCAACAGTTTGACAGGTAGGGACCCCTATGGTCACCTGTCACAGGTGAGGAAATGCAGGTAGGTTAAGTAAGAAGCCCAAAGGTCACAGAGCCACACAGACTAGCATGGAACCCAAGAAGCCAGGCTTCCAACCCCTCGCTCTTCACCACACTTTAAACCCAGAATACTCATGCTTTAAAATGTGCACTTTTGGAGCACCTGGTGGCTCCGTCAGTTAAGCATCTACCTTCAGCTCAGGTCATGATCTCGGGGTCCTGGGATCGAGCCCCGCGTCGGGCTCCACGCTCAGCCAGGAGTCTGCTTCTCCCTCGGCCTCTGCCCTCCCCCACTCACACGCGCATGCGTGCACGCAGGTGCGCTCTCTCTCTCTTTCTCTCAATAAAATCTTTAAAATAAAAAATAAATAAAATGTGCCCTTTATATTTGGAAAAACAACAACAAAAAACTCACTGCAGTTTCCGGCAGAGTTACTTCAGCTATAAAACATTTCATTTTTTTAAACTATTTTTTTAGTACTCTCTACCCCCAACGTGGGGCTCAAACTCATGACCCCGAGATCAAGAGTCACACTCTCCACGGACCGAGCCAGCCAGGCACTCCCCATGAAACATGTAAAGGACAACACGCTCTTGAGTGTTCCTATCATAAACTGTTAAAAATAAATTTTTGATGGAAAGTTCTTTAAGATAATCATAGATTTACTTGAGGTTCTAAGCAATAAGCATGCCTCCGTCCTCATGTTCACTGGTGTTAGCCTACCGAGCCCATCTTGCAAGTATATTATTTAAATTTCTAATAATGATTTTTTCCATAATTTCCATTTTGTCATGTTTGATCATTTCTATTCCTTCGCTGAGACCTTCCAATGTTTATATCTTGCAAGGAATGCTTAACTGATCATTGACACATTTTCGTGACAACTACCGCCTGCCTCGGATTCACCTTGGCCTTGGCGTTAGTTAACCGCCTTTTCTCATTGGGTTATAATTTTTTGGCCGTAGGTACGGCAGGAGGTTTTCAGCTCTATCCTGCACTTTTGTCTGTGACTTTAGGGGACCCGGGATCCTGCAGGAATCCCCCACGTCAGTGGGCAGTCATGCTGTTTGCATCAGCGTGCAGGTCCCGGCCCACCGACGGGTCAGTCCTCGGAGCCTCTTGGTGCTCTTGTGGTTGGTGCGGTTATTTTGGTACCTCTGAGGCCCCCTCGTCCATGACGGTTGTCTGAGGGGCAGAGAGGTTTCCAGGCAGGATCGCTGGGAGTATGTAATGTGGGGAAGGAGGCTCCCCCATTGGATCTTGTTCAGGAAGCCCTAAAAGCTGCTCCCTGCTGTCCCGTCTCAGGGGTAGGGGACAGGGCCTTCTGAGCCAGGCCACCTACTGTGGCTGGGCCCCCACAGGCCCGTGTCCACGGTGGAGAGAGGAGTCTCAGGGCCATGGGGATGTGGCAGCACCCGTCTGCCTAAGCAGGGAGAGCATCCTGGCCAGGACACCTGTCCGGCTGGGGCCCTCCCAGCAGCCCCACTGCTCCCCTGTGGGAGGAGTCTCAGGATTGCGGGGACCCCCCTCCACCCGCTGCCACGGCCCATCTCTGAACAGGGGAGGGCCTGGCCCTTGTGGCCAGTGGGGCTCCCACTCCGCCCGAGAGGGGAGTGGGCTGCTGGGGCCGCCTTCTGCTGCTGGGTGGGGGGAATGCGGCAGGGCTCACTTCTCTTGGGCGCAGAAACACGCGTCGCCCCGCCGCAACACCACACCCAGTCGTGGGGCCCAAGCCGCCTTTCCCGGTGTGGCTATCTGTCCCCTCCCTCCCGGACTTTATAGCTGTGCTTCACGGGGGAACGGACAGAAACGGGTCTATCTCCTCTCCCGGCTGGAAGGCCTCACAGCACGGTTTTGTATGCATAACGTTTCGCCATCTGACACAAAAATAAGAAGCTTCGCCATAATTCAGCAAGGGAATCATAGCAACAAGTTTAGGCAACAAGACCTACGCAGCATCTTCTGGGTCCCTAGCGTGCACCCACCGCGGGTCTGCCACGTGCGTCTGGCCATCAACAGGACGGTTTTGCCCCCTGGAGCTCACGTTTCAGCTGAGAAGCCAGCCAGTCAGCAAGTATGGAATGTATGTAAAGGGGGCGCCTGGGGGGCTCAGTCGGTGAAGCATCTGCCTTCAGCTCAGGTCATGATCCCAGGGTCCTGGGATCAAGTCCCGCGTTGGGCTCCCTGCTCAGCGGGGAATCTGCTTGTCCCTCTGCACCCCCCGCCCCGCTCATGTTCTCTCTCTCAAATAAATAAATAAAATCTTAAAAAAAGAAAAAAAAGGAGAAGAAGCTGCTGTAGAGCAGGGTGGGGCCAGTTAGGGTCAGAATTTCAGATTCAGCCATCTCTCACTGAGCAGGCGATCTCCCCATGCTTCAGAAAGTGTGACGACCTTGGGAATTGCAGCGTGAGAGAAAGGACAAATCTAGGCGGCTAAGGTCTGGGGTCTGGGTGTCTGGTCCCAGCAGCTACACCACTAGCTGCAAATCACGGCTTTTTCCTGAATCTCGGCTTTCTCTGATCTGAGTATAATCACGGAACATGGTGTAAATGTGTCCGTACGTTCTAAAGGCCGAGATGTAGATTATAGTCATCTAAAGTGGTGCTGATGGGAGACGTTGATCTTGGGGAGGAAATGTTTAACTTAACACTCTACGATTTGATCTGTCAAAGCATCATTTACTGTTTCAGACACACTCAATAGTAATCTTAAAATTACTCCAAATGCCAGAGGCTCAGGTTTAAAAACAAAAAAAAATGGACTTGCTCTCATGAAATAATCAAGTCTATGTTATTTTGAACACTGCATGAAAGCAAGAGAAGTTACATACAGTTAATAATATCAAGAACACACCCTGGAGTAGGGGTGGGATCTCTGTGTGCAGAGCACCTTCAGGTGCGACTATAAGAGCGGGGGAGGGGGAAGGGAAGGGAGGGTCCCTGGTGTGACGTCGGGGGGGTCGGGGAGGGACACCGGCCTCAGGGAAGCCACAGTGGAAAGTGAGTGGAGTGGGCGCCAAGACTGAAACAAGCACACGTCCTGTTATCCCGGCTTCCACAGTGGGCTGCACCTCGGACCTCGGGGCGGGGGACAGAAAGGCTGAACCTCAGAGCCGTGTCTGCCGGAACCCGAGGGCTGCGTCTTCCCCACAACGGCACAGGAGGACAGGGAAAGGGGACAATCAAACCATCTAGGAAGTGGACATCAAGCAAGATGCGGCAGGTAAGGGACCCAGCCGAGCTCCACCCGGGCCTGTGCCCTGGGGAAACAGAGGTCAGGAACACGCGGCCTCCTGCCCATCTGTCCTCCCCACCGGATGCGGCTAAGACTCTGGATGCCCCCGCTCACCTGGGACGGCCACACGGACCCCAAACTCCAACTCCCTATCCCCCCGTTAGCAATCTGGACAGAATGCTTGCCAACTAGACTCGACCTGTCACAACTCCAGCTTCTCTCCTGCCCCAGGCCCACCCTCGAGCACCCCTCCTCCATGCTCCATGCTCCTCCTGGGGAGGTCAGCATCTTGTCACTGCTCATGGCCCCCTTCCACTGCCCCCAGCTTTGATCTGGAGCCGCTCCGCTGACCGTAAGATCCTCCCTCCACTGGAACACAGCTGTTCCGTACCACAGGTGAGACTTGACGTTTATGGGGCAGAAGTTACGCCCAGCCAGGAGGAGACCCTGGGATCTGAGTAAGACCTAGAGACATTTCACCAGATCGACCCGAGGAAGTTGGGCAGATCAAGGTGCCTGAACCTGGGGGTTCATTTGGAAGCTGTTGCCAGTGGTCGGCAAGAACATTCCGGAGGTTGGTCAGAAAGCCGCAAACACAGACCACGGCCCTGACAAGAAGCCAGAATGCCCCGGGAGAACCAGTCTTAACAACAGGTAAGAGTCAGTTAAATGGCTGAAAATCAGTTAAATTCTAAGAATCGGTCAGATCTCTGAAAGATTCACCGGCACCTCTAATAATATAAGAGGGATGGAGACGGGGCAAAGGGGGGGCGGTCACTGGAGACTTCACCCACTGGAGAACATTTGAAGCAACTAAATGAGCACGTGCACCCTGCGGAGAGCAGACATTAAAAGAAATAAATATAAGCTATCCACAAATAGGGGCACCCAGCGGGCTCAGTCGCTGGAACGTGTGACTCTGGATCTCGGGGTTGTGAGTTCGAGTCCCACGTTGGGGGTAGAGATGACTTAAAAAATAAAATCTTCAAAAAAAAAAAGATATCCACAAATAAAGGAGGTAATTACAAAGATCGCTTTGTACTCAAGTGTCAGCTAGATATATTTGTAAATAATAGGAACATTTAAAAACTGTCACAAAATAAAACAGAAAGGATTTCTAAACACGTTTCACCAGAAAAATAATTATACAGTAAGAATCAAACGTGAGACATCCTTGAAGCAAGTTTTATAGAAAATACCAGAGATTAACATAACAGTAAAAAAATTAAAAAAAAAAAAAAAAAGGAAACACCAGAGCTCCTAAAACAGTTTCCTGAAGACAAGCGGATTTCACTCTATTTGTCAGGTGGACTGCCCTCCAAAGAGACACCCTCATTCCTCAATGTGCCCCCTTTAATTTGAAATGAAAATGAAAAAAAACATATCTTGCAAAATACCATTCCCCCTGTCAATTTTTATTTCTGGAATCTTAAATGAAATCTAAACTTTGGGTGTATAGTTATTTATTTTCAGCCAAAACAGCTTCTATCTAAGACAAGAGCCTTTTAAGAAACAGGAAAAAGCTGAACAGGTTTATGTTTCTCTTAAAGTAAGTAAACTGATTCCAGGGTCAACAAGAAAAGTGGTCCTGAAGTTTCACTTTCTGTATGCATTAAAAAAAAAAAAAATCTCAGGCTAAAAGATGACATCAGGTTTGTATTAAACATAAAAATACAGAAAATAAGGTTCCTGGAAGATTTTAAGTGCATTCCCACGTGCCCTTCTCTAGAACATTCCCCCAGGAGAGCAGTGCGTCCCATGCCTGTCTTTTTGACACCCTAGGAGTGAGGGAGGGTTCCAGGTTTGTCATAATTATCCACTTGTGCTCAGGGCTTAGCCCTCGGCGTAGACCGTGGTGACAAGCGCCACATTCTGTACTTCAAAATCCTTCGTTGTTGGAAATTTAAGTTTTAGCAAAATGTAGGGGTTTCTGCAAAATGAGGGACCCCTTCAAGCTGATTCCAAGCCCTAGATCCCAGGAGTGGCCCACTGAGGGTACAAACTCCCCGTGCACCTTTAGCTGTCCGGACTCCACGTGAGGGGGGACCGTGTCCCAGACCTGTGAGGGCTGTGATACCTCACCCTTGGGGTGCTCACCACGGGAAGAAGTTGCCTGATGGACACCACAGGCCCCTCGCACAGATGGGGAAACTGAGACAGGACGGGTGAGGGGCCCAAACCCCAAGGCTCCTGTGGGGCTGATCCAAGACTCAAACCCCAGCCACCCAGCCACAGTGACAATATCGTCACCCTCTACCACGGGAGGGTCTCTGCGCCCCAAGAGAGGAAAACCCAGCCTTGAGTTGCTCGCCTTGCACCATCGTGTGAGAAAACAGAGGACCCGGGTGCTCCGTCACCTGCTCAACAATTCTGTTATTTCTATCTCAAAACAGGGTAAGGATCCTGTGGTTATCACTAGCTACCAACTTCCGCGTGGCAGGCCCATGGCCATTTCCCACCTCATGCTCCTTCTGCACACCTTCTTCATCCAGAGGTCACTGGAGTAGGGTCAATAAATAAGAAACAGTATCATATGACCTCACTGATATGAGGAATTCTTAATCTCAGGAAACAAACTGAGGGTTGCTGGAGTGGGGGGTGGGGTGGGAGGGATGGTGTGGCTGGGTGATAGACACTGGGGAGGGTATGTGCTATGGTGAGCGCTGTGAATTGTGCAAGACTGTTGAATCACAGATCTGTACCTCTGAAACAAATAATGCAATATATGTTAAGAAAGAAAAAAAGAAGAAGAAGAATGTAGCAGGAGGGGAAGAATGAAGGGGGGGAAATCGGAGGGGGAGAAGAACCATGAGAGACGATGGACTCTGAAAAACAAACGGAGGGTTCTAGAGGGGAGGGGGGTGGGAGGATGGGTTAGCCTGGTGATGGGTATTGAGGAGGGCACGTTCTGCATGGAGCACTGGGTGTTATGCACAAACAATGAATCATGGAACACTACATCTAAAACTAATGATGTAATGTATGGGGATTAACATAACAATAAAAAAAAATAAAAAATAAATAAATAAATAAATAAGAAACAGGGCGCTTGGGTGGCTCAGTCAGTGAAGCATCTGCCTTCGGCTCAGGTCAACGTCCCAGGGTCCTGGGATCGAGCCCCGCATCGGGCTCCCTGCTCATCAGGGACACAGCTTCTCCCTCTCCCCCTGCTCGTGCTTTATCTGTCCCTCTGTCAAATAAGTCAGTAAAATCTTTTAAAAAATAAATAAACACAACACTACAAATAAAGGGCTGGTATCCAAGATCTATAAAGAACTTCTCAAACTCAACACCCAAAAAACAAATAATCAAGTCAAAAAATGAGCAGAAGATATGAAAAGACATTTCTCTGAAGAAGACATACAAATGGCTAACAGACACATGAAAAAATGTTCATCATCATTAGCCATCAGGGAAATCCAAATCAAAACCACATTGAGATACCACCTTACACCAGTTAGAATGGCAAAAATGGACAGGGAAAGAAACAACAAATGTTGGAGAGGTTGTGGAGAAAGGGGAACCCTCTTACACTGTTGGTGGGAATGCAAGTTGGTACAGCCACTTTGGAAAACAGTGTGGAGGTGCCTCAAAAATTTAAAAATAGAGCTACCCTATGACCCGGCAATTGCACTCCTGGGTATTTACCCCAAAGACACAGATGTAGTGAAAAGAAGGGCCATATGCACCCCAATGTTCATAGCAGCAATGTCCACAATAGCCAAACAGTGGAAGAAGCCAAGATGCCCTTCAACAGACGAATGGATAAAGAAGATGTGGTCCATATATACAATGGAATATTACTCAGCCATCAGAAAGGATGAATACCCAACTTTTACATCAACATGGATGGGACTGGAGGAGATTATGCTAAGTGAAATAAGTCAAGCAGAGAAAGTCAATTATCATATGATTTTATTTATTTGTGGAACATAAGGAATAGCATGGAGGGCATCAGGAGAAGGAAGGGAAAAATGGGTGGGGGGAATCGAAGGGGGAGACAAACCATGAGAGACAATGGACTCTGAGAAACAATCTGAGGGTTTTAGAGGGGAGGGGGGTGGGAGGATGGGTTAGCCTGGTGATGGGTATTGAGGAGGGCACGTTCTGCATGGAGCACTGGGTGTTATGCACAAACAATGAATCATGGAACACTACATCAAAAACTAATGATGTAATGTATGGTGATTAACATAACATAATAAAATAAAATAAATAAATAAATAAATAAACAGTTAAGCAAGTGAAATCATTTTCAAATATTAGGATGCTCACCTAGAAGCAAAATATCCTGAATTTTGTTAACTTTCACTGTGGGATAAATGAATCTAGAAAAAAATTAACGTGGCAGAAAGGCCACAATTATCAGAAACTTGAAAAAAATACGTGTTAAATGTCTTTTCTCCTAGACTTTCTGTGAAACAAGAAAACCCAAGTAGACCTAATTCTTCTTTCCAGACATAACTGGAAATCGTTTAAACCCCCTGTAAATGAGCCAAATGGCCAAGCAGAGGCCTCGGGGACCTCGCTGCCCCCCGGCCTACAGACGTCTGCGTCCGAACGGGTTCCCGACAAGCCCTCGATCGCGCAGCAATAAACCCACGGGCACAATGGGGTTTATGCTACGCCTGCAAACTGTATCCAGGACACAACTAACAACTAACAAAATAACAAGAAGTGACCCATAAAGTGCTTGAATGTTCAAGAATTACAGGAACTTCCTAAGAAAGAAACAAGACTATTATGCTTTGTAAAACATCCCTACAAGTCGGGCTGCCGTTGTTTTGTTTGGTGAGTGAACGTGGTGATTTCTTGACTCCTGATGATATTGGCCCCCATTCCCAGGGACTGAGCTGCGTCTCAGCAGAGCGGGGCCGGTAGAAAGAGGCAGGGCGCCCCGCTCCGATGTGCAGGGGGCTGCTCAGGGGCCCCCGGGAGTGGCCTTCCCAAGACTGAGGCAGAGCCAGCCCGAACCAGGAGGCAGAGGGACAGCCTGGGGCCAGCCCTCCTGGCCTCCCGGGAGTCTTTCTGCCACACAGGGTCACCACCAAAGCTGCCACAGCTTCATTTCACACGATTCTAACAAGCCCTCCAGACGTTTGCAGCAACGTGGATGAACTTGGAGGACACCCTCTGGGTCACGCCCGTCACAGGACGACAAACACCACTTGACTCCGCTTACGGGATGAATGTAAAATCGGCAAACCTGGAGAAGCCGAGAGTCGAGTGGTGGGAAAGGGCAGAACATCACAGTTACGTGGGATGAGAGGGATCCAGACGCGCACGCAGCTGAGCGCCCGAAGTTGGCAATCCGGCATGGTGCACTTGAAGATTTAGGAGGGCAGATCTCCACGCTGAGTGCTCTTACCACACACACACACGCACGCGCAGGAAGGTGAGGGGACACCAGCAATCCCGTGGGGGCGATGGGCATGGTTCCTGCTTTGTGGTGAATGGTGTCTCAGGCGCACGCATACGTCCAAACACATGAAGACGCACACATTAAGTCCACTCGACTCTTTGTATGTCAAGTGTACCTCCATGAAGGTGGGAAGCACAGAAATGTCAACCAGTATGGATTTTAAATAAGTGTATGTGTTTGCATTCATTTCCCGGCTGCTGAAGCCGCCGTGGGCACCTGGGGTGTTCCTGGAACCCTGCTTGTTGCCAAACTTCCATCCCCCGCTCCCTGATGTGATGGAATTGGAAGCAGGGGAGCTGGGCTGGAAGACAGGCCCCTCGTGGGACCCCTCCCGCCATCCAGCCCGGGGTCTCTGTGATCAGTGTGGACAAGCACTGCACCCCGTCGCAGCCCACCAAGTTCCCCCTGCCTCTGCGGGCCCCTTGGCCCAGGGCTGGAAATGCCATGCAGCAAGAAGACCCCCCTCGCCTGGCTGCGCCCTCGCCGCTCCCAGCTGGAGGGGTCCTAAAAGGCTGTTTGACCACGGTGGTTTCCTAGCGCAAGAAAAACCCGAATAACGTGAAAAACGCCAAGGAGAAAGAAACCCAGCAAAAGCTGCAGACAGAGCCCCTGACTTTAGGGGGAAAGTTTGGGGGCAACAACAGATCTGGGAAATGGGTCCCCTGGTTTTGCCGCCCCAGACAGAGCAGCAGATGGGGTGAGGACTCAGACCGGCTGACCCAGACCAGATCCAGACCATTCACACGGGAACCAGTCTGCTGCGAGGCGCGCTCGGGCGCTTGGGGCCGCGTGGGGAAGCATTGTGCACGGCCGAGGGAGGGTTGGGGAGGAAACTGCAGGACAGTCAGGAATGTACTGTTCTTTGAACCATTTCCTTTGACAAGCTGCAAGAAATAAGAATTCACATAAACAGTAGTCCCCAGACCAGCTTGGTGCAGGAGAAACAAGAACTCCAGGTTTGCAAAGACTCAAGCTCAGGCACCAGCTGATCCGTGGGAACCCGGCCACGCCAGGAAGCTCTCCGGGACTGCTTCCTCTCCCGTGGTCTGGTAGACACCTGCCTCGCACGGCTGCTAACGGGCCGCAGTGCCTTGTGGGGGTAGAAAGAACGTCTGGGCTTCCTTATTATTCCTAAGAATTCTGTAACCTGCTATTAGCCAATCCCCAAACAATGAGAAGAAAAAGAACAGTCAAAGGTAACACAGGATTCCCAGAACTCTCCAGGCTTCCAGAGCTATGACGGCCATAGAGAGGCCAAGCTGTGAAATTCATTCATACTTTTTGTTAAAAAAATAACTAAATAAATAAACATGAACAGCCCTCCAGAATATGTAATAAGATGTTTTTTAAGACCAACATTTATTTTGCGAAGCAAACCTGTCTCTGGGATCGCAGGCTAGTGAATGCAGATCACAAGAGGAAAACTGTAGGACTGGCCTCGCAGGCGAGCGACTGAAATCCCCACCGACAGTCGGGGGGAGACATCGGAATTCAAGCACGGGAGCAGACAGGCACCTGCCTAACACGAAGACGGGACCCAGTCCAGAGCAGTCGCTCCCGACGTGGAAGCATGGGGTGGGGGGTCCTCAGGGGTGCGGACAGTGCCGGGGGCAGGAAGGTCCCTGTCACCACGAGGACGCCGCATCGCCGAGTGAGCTGGGTCTGTACCGTGCGACTCTAGATATAAATCTGGGACTGGAGAGCGTGAGACGGCTTTCTCTGGGCTGGGGATTACGGAGGTAAAACCGCAAACACGAGAACCAAGAGCGCTCAGGGGCAGATGAGAATCAGAGAAGACAGTGATGTTGGCAGGTAGTTCCTGGACCTCCTGGCATCCCCGAAAACACATCCAGAGGGAAGAGGCAGCAAACCTTACCCCCGGGCTCTGTCCGCAAAGCTCCAGGAGAGCACTGACGGAGGGGCAGGTGGGGACCAGCCAACGCCAGCTGGGCCCTGAGCAGGGGAAGCTTCTGGGGGGCAGGGGAGAGGGGACCCATCACCTGCAGGCCAGGCCCTCTGGGGGGCAGGGGGTCGGAGGGCTGGTGGGATCACAGGGTCAGAGGGCTGGTGGGATCACGGGGTCGGAGGGCTGGTGGGGTCACGGGGTCAGAGGGCTGGTGGGATTACGGGGTCGGAGGGCTGGTGGGGTCACAGGGAGAGGGCTGGTGGGGTCACGGGGTCGGAGGGCTGGTGGGGTCACAGGGTCGGAGGGCTGGTGGGATCATGGGGTCGGAGGGCTGGTGGGGTCACGGGATCGGAGGGCTCGTGGGGTCATGTATGCAACTTGCTGGTGATAGAAGGGAGAGTCCCAGCCAGTGTGGGTGGGGCTGCGTGGTCAGGGTCCGTAAAGCCTCTGAACGCACAGATCAGAGACCCTGTTTAGGATGGCGCGGGGCACTGAGGACAGGCCCCCAGGAGTGGGACCCAAATGGAGCCTGATAAGGAGAAAATTGACAAGAAAGAAGGTCCGGGTTGAAACTGGATGGGGCCTGAGGGACAGTCCACCCAGGCTGAGCGGGTCCGCGCTGACTGACTGAGGGCCCCCCGCAGACCCGGCGGCCCACCCTCTCCTGGCTCCTGAGAGTGAGATGGGGGAAGGGGGGCCAGAGCCGCCGACTAGCCACGGTGCAGGCCCACAACGTTGTCTCTGGACACAGCCCGAGGGCCCCTCTAGCAGACCTGCCTGTCAGCCTCTGACTGCGTCCTCCTGTGTCCCAGGAGCCAGAGGTAGAAACCCTCACCCCCAAGGTCACAGCATTAGGAGCAGGCGTGGTCCTGGGGGGAGCAGGTGGGGTCCTGGCAGGCGGAGCAGGTGGGG
>NW_022589747.1:1692739-1709029 GCF_004348235.1 Phoca vitulina
GGGGGGAGCAGGTGGGGTCCTGGGGGGACAGCGGGTGAGGTCCTGGCAGGCGGAGCAGGTGGGGTCCTGGCCGGGGGCCTTATGGACAGGATGAGTGCCCTTGTAAGGGGTGCCCAGAGAGCTCCCTCCCCTCTTCCCACCAAGTGAGGATGAAAGGAGCAGTCATCTGCACCCCAGGAGAAGCCCTCACTGGTGCCCTGCACCCCAACTTCCAGCTGCCAGGACCGTGAACAGGGGTGGCCCAGAGGGAGGAGAGGAGGGACTGAGCTGGGTCCCATGCACAGTTCGGGACCGTGGGGTTCAGTCGAGCCCACTTGTCACTTCCTCACAAAGTCTGAAGCTGTGCTTGTGGGCAGACATCGGGGCTCAGGCTGCATGTGACCCTGCAGGGAAGAGTCTGGAATGAGCCCCAGTGTTGCGGCTGGGGCTTGGCGGTGCGTCCCTGGGGGCTCCACGCGAGCACGGCCCAGAGAGGCCTGAAGAACCTCCGGGAACCAGCCTCAGAGCCATCACCCGGGAGCACTGGCCTCGTCCTGTTAGCCAGACGGGCTTGGGTCTGTGTACTGGTTAATTTTCTAAGATGATAAACTGATCTCGCCTTTCTTAAACAGTAAAATCGATTCAAGTATTTCTTACCAGCATTTTCCAGAATGTATTTTTAGTTCCTTTATGAGGCCAGATATCATAAAGTACCTGAAATGCACGTCTGTCTTTGTTCAAAGACTTGTAAAAATTTAGTAATTAAAAAAAAAATGGTGTGGGGACGCCTGGGTGGCTCAGTCGTTAAGCGTCTGCCTTCGGCTCAGGTCATGATCCCAGGGTCCTGGGATCGAGTCCCGCGTCGGGCTCCCTGCTGAGCAAGGAGCCTGCTTCTCCCTCTGCCTGCCTCTGTCTCTCTTTCTCTGATAAATAAACAAAATCTTAAAAAATATATATTAATTAAAAAAATGGTATGTTTCCCCTAAAATTCTATACCAACAATAATATTCCAATTCTAGTTCTATAATTTTAGATTCACCCAATTCTTTCTACTTTTTAGCGCCCTGGGAAACATATTGTCCAGATGGCACAACGCCGTCTGTGGCTCTCGGCCGTGGGACAGGGCACGTGGCGGTATAGTCCCGTGTCATGGCCACGAAGTTCCCACGCGTCCGGCCTCTCCCACTGACCCTGAGCGTGTAATCGGAGAGATCCCAGGCTTTAAAAACGTAGCTTAGGACGTGGGCAAAGACTCATGATGTTTCTCCTCTTTCATGGGCAGATGGAAACTCCATGTTTTCTTTTCGGTTCTGGGACTGCCAGGGACCCACGGTGCCCTGTGTCCTGAGAAGTAGCTCTTCTCTCTGGTGGGAAAGCAGGCTGTCCCGGGCTTGTCGCTGTAGAGACCCGGCCTCCCCGTCCGCGGGTGCCGCCACTAGGCGCCGGTGCTGGGCGCTGGCGGAAGAACGGGGCAGTCCCCAGCACGGGCAGGACCACGAGGCTGACGGTGCTGCGCCAGGCCCTCAGCTTCCTAGCTCCACGCCCCACCGCCCACCCCTGCCGCCTCCAGGAAGCCCTCTAAGACCCCAGGCTCTGAAGAGTAAGGCACCCTCTTGGTGCTTCCTCCTGCCTGAGGAAAGATGCACATCAGAGGGCTTCGCCCACCAGCCTCCTGGGAAAAGGAAAACACTGAACTTTGGGGTGAGCCCATCTTTATTTACCATCTCTTAAAGAAATAAAGTCTTTTTTTAAAGATTTATTTCTTTATTTTAGAGAGACAGGGGGGCGCGTGGGGAGGGCAGAGGGAGGGCAGAGGGAGAGGGAGAGAGAGAATCCACAAGCAGACTCCGTGCTGAGCACAGAACCTGACGAGGAGCTCAATCTCATGACCCATGAGGTCACCACCTGAGCCAAAACCGAGAGTCGGGCGCTTAACCGACTGAGCCACCCAGGCGCCCCCAGAAATTAACAGCCTTGAAGAATGCATTTTAATGAAAGGACCCTGGTCGATTCCCTCTCATGGGCAGAGGACCATTGGGCTCCACTTTGTAGGGAAGTCAGGAGACATGGTGCAAGTTAATTTTCAAACATGAACAGCCCGGCTCATTTGTCCAAGACACAACCTTTAGCCACTTACAAAGGGATGCAAATTGGAAGCTCATGCATTTTATGGTCATTTCGCTTTAATTAAAAATTGCATCTGAGAAGATGGAACGATTTCTTTTCGATTTTTTCCGCCACGGGGTGTGGCTTCCAAATCTCGGGGTCCATGTGAACCTGGCTGATTTGCACCCGCTGACCTCGGACGTAGCTGGGACCCCTCTCCTCACTGTAAAGCCTTAAGAACCCACTTCACAAGGTCGTTCTGGGTGATATGATGGGGGTTTGCCCCCGGCTGTCAGCCCTGCAGGGTGGTTCTCCCTCCTCCTGGAGTCCTGAGGCTCGTGGCCCCTGACTGCCGGAGGCCCAGAGCAGGTGAGGGGCTCGTCCGTGGCCGCCTTCACCCACACCCCCTCTCCGTCCCCTGTGGTCAGTCCTCTTGTGATAATATTGCAGCTACTCCTTGAAAACCGTCCTTGGAGAAAAGCGCGAAGCCGCTCTGTGTGACCCCAATCTTTGTGCAACTTGGAAGCCCAGCCTCCTCAGGCTTAAGATAAACTCTCTTGGAAGGCATCCGAAGGAAAAGCAAATATTTGGACGGTGGAAAGAACCTCTAAAGAACAAAGGTCAAAAGCCTGGTTTGTGTCAGGCAGCTTCCCTATCTCCTGCCCCCAGGCCGCTTCCTGGGCGTCTCCAGCCCGTGTACGCGGCTGCCGCATGGGGACCCAGGCCCCAAATGATGTTCCGCAAAGACATCAGTGTTGTGTGCACATCAGCCTTTCCTTGAGTAGACAGGGTTTCGCCGCTTAAAATTAACTGCTCCGTGGTCCACACGTCTACTCCTGTCACTTATGTGCAGAGTTGGCGGGAAAGGTCTGTGTGGGAGGAACCAGTTCAAGGACAATTTTCTGCAGGTCACTCGTGGGACTTCTGAGCGTTCTCGCCTTCTCTGTCCCTCAGGACTGTGTTTTCAGAGGGTTTGGGCTGCTTCAGTTAAGCAGATCTGAGAATTTTAAAAGAATGTTTATTCTGTAATATTCTGTAATTCTATGCTTAGAATGGTAGCATTTCGTCATTCGACAAAGATAGTGAGGATTTACTATGTGGCAGGAACTACCCACAGTCATTCCGTTCATCCCCTGCACACTGTGTCCTGTTTGCTCCATGCCAGGCCTTCCTCTGTGAGCTGGAAGATGCCCGGTATAGTCCCCGGGACTTAAACCTAATGGGGGTTTGTTTTGTTTTAATTTTAGAGATAGAGGGGAGGGTCAGGAGAAGAGGGGGAGGGACAAGCAGACTCTGTGCTGAGCGCAGAGCCCGACACAGGGCTCGATCCCACGACCCTGAGATCATGACCTGAGCCGAAACCAAGAGTCCGACGCTCAACCCACTGAGCCACCCAGATGCCCCCAACCTAATGTTCATAGAAGCATGGTCAAGAGTTTTAAGTGTGGATTAGGTGTGAAGCACTTTGCTGGGCCATTTGTCAGCACACTCTTATGAGGGGGTAGGTCAGTCATCCCGTGTTTCGGACGAGAAACACCACTGCCACCCAGCTGGGGGCTGGGATGTGCTTTGGGGTTCCCTGCTCCCCACCTCCAAGTAGGAACTGCTGAGGGGAGCACATCCACCCACATTTCCCACGCGTGTCTTAGAAACACAGACACCAGTGACCTCACACTCTCTGTCCCACCGGGTCCACACTGCGTCGGCGCGAATCCCCTGCATTCTCCAGCACTGCATTCCTCATGTCCTGCTGGCTCACACTGGTTAGCTCCAATCTTCTTTTTTCATCTATCTTATTTTCATCTCACAAGGGACTGGGGCTCCTCTTTTGCTCCCCCTCGATCCCACTCAACCACCCATCCATATGGAGCATTAGTGCATTTCAGATTTTAGTAAAGCTTCCAGTGACAGTAGTGGGCAGCAAGAGAGCATATAAGCAAAAAACAAAACAAAACAAAAACCATATATGTGTGTGTATATATATATACAAAACAAAACAAAAACTGTATATGTGTGTATATATATATATACACATTCTTTCTTCTACTGGTCCTTTCTCCGCCCTAACCCTGATTTTCTCACATGCTGCTGATTCTCCACAGTCTCTCACCTGCTACAATGTTGTTCCCCTCTGGTCTATACACCATTTCATTGCTACAAACCTCCTGATTTATATTTATTCCTGGTGCATGTCAGGAGATAGGGCATTTATTTTGTTTTGCTTTCTCCTTCTTCTTTTTTAAGATTTTTAAAATTTATTTACTTGTCAGATTGAGAGAGAGAGAGAGAGAGCACAGGCAGAGAGAGTGGCAGGCAGAGGGAGAGGGAGAAGCAGGCTCCCCGCTGAGCAAGGAACCTGATATGGGGCTCGATCCCAGGACCATGAGATCATGACCTGAGCAGAAGGCAGACGCTTAACCGACTGAACCACCCAGGGGCCCCTTGCTTTCTCCTTCTAAATGGGGTTCCCTGAGCCTGCCCTTCATTTACAAAGTGGCATATCAAAGCGCTTTGATGAATGCATGGATACCTTCCCGAAATCGGAAAATACACCAGTGTCATAAGGACAGGAACACCCATAATTGGTTACATGTCAACAGAATTTGAGCCATCCTGACCCCTGGGAGGGAGGTATTACTCACCACCTAAGTCTCAGTGCCTTCCCCAGGAGCACAGAGTGGGAGGAGGCCGGCGCGACTGAGCGCCCATCTTCCCAGACCATCCTCCCCACTAGGATGCCCATGAATGATGGCGCAGATCCAACCAACACACAGAAACCAAAACTAAACCACAATTACAACCACCAAGAAAAATGGAACACCTGATGTCGGCGTACACCTGACAGACGTGCCCACTGTGCTGAACCCTACAACGTCCTGATGACAGAGTTCAGAGAAAAGTCGAATGAATGAAGACACACACCGTGCTCACGGATTGGAGGATCCAACCTAGCAGAGACTGCACCTGTCCCCACACTGAGCTACAGCTTTAGTACAACTCCTACAAAAATGTCAGCAAGGTTTCCACTGACAGGGACAAGTTTATTCTAAAATGCATACAAAAAATAAATAAATAAATAAATAAATAAATAAATAAATAAATAAATAAATAAAATGTACGTGAAAAGACACAGACCCTATGGCTACAACGATCTTGATGAAGAAGAATAAAGTAGAGGAATCTTTCTTCCTGATGTGAAGACTTGTTACATAGTCACAGGAATCAAGACAGCAGCATCTAACAATCTAACCTGGATTGTTAGAACATCATGTTCCATATCATGAGTATCCTGGGAAATGCTAATCAAGCCACAGTGCTCGAACACCACGCACTCAACAGGATAACTACAATAATAGCTAAAAACAGATAGTAGCAAGTGTTGGTGAGCATGTGGAGAAACTGGAACCCTCAAACATCGCTGGTGGAAATGTAAAATGGTGCAGTTTGGAAAACAGTCTCAAAGCCTCTTAAAATGTTCAACAGAAACTGACCCTGCCACCTGGCCCCCCCGCCCCACGCCCAGGAGAAAGGAGAACATATGTGCACAGGAATGCTTGTGTGTGAATGATCGTGGGGTCATTAGCCATGGTAGCTAACGGTGCAAGCCATGCAACGATCCGTTAACTTACAATTGACTAAAGAACATCTGGTATATTCACCAGTGAAATATAGTGGGATGCTACTGATCGATAAAACAGAAATGGGTTGTTGATGGGTGCTACGGGGATGGCCCAAGACCATCTGGCTGCATGTCAGAGGCAACACTACACAGTGTAGGATTTCACTTACGTGAAATGATAAGAAACAGCAAATAGGGACTTACTGCGAACAGGAACTGGGGATATTTGCCAGGTACCAGAAGTATTCTAAAACACCTGTGTTTGGACTGAGCTGGTGGTTGTGCAGCTCCATAAATTTACGAAATCACCGCATTGTGCCTTAAAACGGATGAGATTTGGGTATGAAATTATACCTCAATAAAGTCACTACTATTATTTTGAAATCAGTATTTAAGACAGTTTCCTGTCCAAAGGTAGCCAGGCGCCTTGAGGAAAAGGTGTCCTGTAATCTTCAGAATGGCTACATGACCTTGAGACTCTGGGGTTTAAAGGGTAGAGATCAGGGCACCTGGGTGGCTCAGTTGGTTAAGCGTCTGCCTTCGGCTCAGGTCATGATCTCAGGGTCCTGGGATCAAGTCTCGCATCAGGCTCCCTGATCAGCAGGGAGCCTGCTTCTCCCTCTCCCTCTGCTGCTCCCCCTACTTCTGCTCTCTCCCTCTCTCTCTGTCAAATAAATAAAAATAAAGTGTTTTTTAAAACATACATGGTAGGGAACAGACCAGATTGCAAAGGGCCTTGGGGCCACACGGCATCACTAATTCTTCAGGCAATGGGAGGTCAGTCTGCCGTGTTCAGGCCAGGGATGGGTCGAGTCAGAGCTCCAGTTTAGAAACCTCATTTGTGCATAAACACGAATGATGAGTTCAAAGAAAAATCGAAAAAATGTAAGCATGTGAAAATAAATTCTCATGAATTGTTGATACTATGTCTAATATGTGCTTATGAGCATGCACATGCACACACATGCACAGGTGCACACACAGGTGCACACACACATGCACAGGTGCACACACAGGGGCACACCGGTGCACACATGGGCACACAGGGGCACACACGCATGCACAGGTGCACACACAGGGGCACACAGGTGCACACACGGGCACACAGGGGCACACACGCATGCACAGGTGCACACACAGGGGCACACAGGTGCACACACGCATGCTCAGGTGCACACACAGGTGCACACATAAGGGCACACAGGTGTACACACATGCACAGGTGCACACAGGGGCACACAGGTGCACACACGCATGCACAGGTGCACACAGGGGCACACACGACACACATGCATGCACAGGTGCACACAGGCACACAGGTGCACACACGCATGCACAGATGCACACACAGGGGCACATACACATGCACAGGTGCACACACAGGGGCACACAGGTGCACACACGGGCACACACGCAGGCTCAGGTGCACACACAGGGGCACACACGGGGGCACAGAGGTGCACACACAGGGGCACACAGGGGCACACACGCATGCACAGGTGCACACACAGGTGCACACAGGTGCACACACACACATAGGCATACACACACGTGCACGCACGCCATCCTAACCTAGGTTTAGCTTCTGAAGGCTCACTGGGTTTAAAGCCCGAGGACAGACGAGCAAACTCCCTACTTCTGTCATTGCTAGCCATGTGAACTAGGGGACGTTCCTTAACCTTACTGTGAAATTAAACTGAGTTAAGCATTTGTGGAGAGAATATCAGGTGATGGGGATGTGGAGACGGGGAAGTAGAGGCTTCCTTCCCGAGGCGCTCCGGTGCCCGGCGCACCCCTGCTCAGATGACTGGACGTCCTCCATCCAGCCAGGCTGCTGCTCTCGCAGGCCCCGACTTGGGACGTCGACCGCACCCAGACACTTACCCCCAACCCCACAATTTCTAAAATCACATGCTCACGTCTGGAGCCTCTCCTAAAAATAGGCACACACTCCAAATAACCACCTTAGAAAATGTTAAACCTCCATTGACCATGGTCACTTTCCGGCCATTGGACTTCTGTCCTTTGTGGAAGAGCCCCGCGTGAACCCACTGCCTCACCTCCCGCCCAGCCTCTGTTTCTGCGGCGTCTTCTCCGGGACGCCGTGTGATGCTCCTCACGTGGGATTACGTGGCCTCCGCCCTTTCTGGGTGCACTTCCCAGCCAGTCCCCAACCTTGGAGCTGCTCCAGATCGTGCATCAGATGCCATGAATGCTTGGGAAGCCGGGACCTTTTGCTTTATGTGGAAACCAACTGACCGACTATCCCTCAGCCTTTCTGCTACCTCCTCACTCTGGAAGCCTGGCCTGGGACCTTCCACGCCTTCCCCTCCAGGCTGGCCTCCAAACACCAGCTCACAGTGAGGATTCCCCATCCTAGGTCCAAAAAGGAGATTGATGCATCCTCCTGCCAGAGGCACCCCCAACCATCCCATGTCCAAACATTATCTGCTTTCCCCTCGCTCTCCACCCTCCATACCCCTGATCCTTGCAGCCAATCCCGAGCTCCAGCGTGAGCTGAGCAAAGCATCCTTGCTCTCCGAGAGCCTTGCTGCGCAACACACCCTGCACTGGAGACCCAGCCGGGATGCCCGCCTGCCCGTCAGCCTTCCGCTGGGTCGGTGGACTTGAAGCCATCAATGTCCCTCAGGCTGACACTTCCCCGTTTTCTGTCCTCTATCCCTCGGCCCAAACGCACCTCGTTTCTTCACCCGCTCTGCAGCCAGAATGATTCTCCTTCACAAAACACACGTCCTCAAAAGTGCTGGCCTATTTCAAATTCTGCAGTTTTTTTAAAGATTTTATTTGTATTTATTTGATAGAGAGTGAGAACGAGAGAGATCACAGAGAGAGAGGGAGAAGCTGACTCCCCGCGGAGCAGGGAGCCCGGTGCGGGGCTCGATCCCAGGACCCTGAGATCATGACCTGAGCTGAAGGCAGATGCTTAACCCACTGAGGCACCCAGGCGCCCCCAAATTCTGCAGTTTTTACAGCTCGATCCCCCAGGATAAATGTACAGCTCTCTGGCACGATATTTAATACTTGATGATGCTTCCCAGCAGTGAAGCCTTCGCCAAGCATGCCCTGTGCCCCGTGTGTACCAGCGGCCAGAACTTCCCGTGACTTCACCTGCTCCTGTTTGTCTCAGACCCCAGGGCCTTTGCATGTGCAGCCTCCTCTGCTGGCAAACGCTGCTTCCTCCTCTTCTCTCACTTCTCTAGTTCCTCCTGCTCTTTGAACTCGGTCCCTGAGTCTCATTGGGAGCCTGCCCCACGTTCTAAAACGTGGCATTCTGTCCACGTGCGTCGTATCTCCCCATGGTGATAAGACCTCCTTGAGGATCAGGCCCCCGCTCTCCAGGTTCCTGCCCGGGAACTCCTACAAAACCCGGGTCTGGAATGTACGTGACAGCACATGAGTCTACGCAGCTGATCTGAGTGAGAAACCTGAGACCGTATCTGGCCGTGATGTCTCCTTCTGTGGAAGGAGACGGTTCTGTTTCATTCTGGCCCCAAAGTGCTTTTCGGTCGGAAACCGCCATTCGCCCCTTATCCCGGATCAGAAGGAGCTGAGTGCCCTGGTGAGGGCAGAGGAGAGGACAGGAAACGTTCTCAGGCCCGTCGGCCTCGCTAGTGCTGTAAAACCAAATAAACACTGGACGGCTGACCGCTCGTCTAGTGCGGTTTGACCCTTCCTGAGCTTCCGTGCCACATCCTACAGCTGTGCTTATATTCCTCTCCATCTGTTTGGTCTGGAGCTGGAGCGGACGGCTCCTGACTCCGGAGGACTCTTCAGGCAGGGACGGGGCGGCTCTGGCGAGGCTGGGGCTGGAGCCATCCTCCTCCGCAGGCCCCCTGGCGTCTTCATGGTTGGACCAGGAGGCACGGCGCTCCCACGAGCGTCTCGGGGCCCAAACTCCAAATGCCCAGTGCTGTCACACCTGGAACGAAGAGTGTTCAATGCCACATTCAGCACGAGAACTTCAGCGCTGTTCAAATGCCAACCCCTAATTCAGGGTCGGCCCATTCCATGGCGAGGGCGAGGAGCCTCGTCCTATCTCATGTTCAAGATGGGCCGTCCGCAGCAGGGGACGGACTGGGTCCGTGGGGTGAGGGCCACGCACCTGGAAGATGTTTCTGCAGGAAAACCGCACATGGCCAGGTGCCTCCTAATCTGCGCGCTGCTGGACAATGGGATTATTTTCACATTGCCTAAGAACATGATGCCAGATCCCGAGCTAGGTGCTTGCTGAGACCCTTGAGCATGGCCCGCATTTTATCCAGGATGTGGGAGTAAGTTGGCCCAGAATCGTTGACCGTGTGGGGGAGGCAGGAGAACCCAGGGCACCAGCTTCTCACCAGCTCACCCCTGCCGTCGTGACTCCACCGAATCCCAGAAACAAAGCTGGCCCTGGCCCTACAAACACAAGCATTCCTGCCTGCGCTTTCGGAAAAATAAAAGCACTGTTCACCCCGACCCCTGTCCGCCCACACGCCCAGTGCAGGCTGCAACTGAGGGAGTGGACTGTGGCGGGGGTGGACAAAGATGCCGTGGAAGGCAGTCGGGAACATGGCGGGGTCAGGGGTCAGGATGAGGGACAAGGGGCCGGGGTGAGGCCGGTCAGCCAGTGAGAGGGGTCAGGAAATAGGCTCTGGGTCAGGCCTGTGTCCCCCATGAGGAGAGCAGAAACTGTACAAGGTGAGCACGTCTATAATGTGTCCTGCATTTTAACAAGCGCGCTTGAGCCTGACTCACGTGGGCTCACTGGTCCCCAGCCTCCCGCACTCCCTCGTCTAGGGGTCTCTGCTTCCACGGACACCATGAAGCCCAGCAACGCCATGAGCTTCCCACCTGGGTCTGTGCCTCCCGCCACCTGCTGTCCCTCAGCGTCAGGGCTGCTGCCCGCACCCCGCAGCCCGTGGGAAACTTGTCTGGACAGCCAAGCTCTGCACTTGGGAAATTTGCATTACAGGAAAAAAAAAAAGAGAAGAAAAGCCACTCTTTTTAAAACTGCTTATTACTGGTGAGAAGAAAGAGAGGCCTCCCTCGGTGCCGGGAGGGGCGTGACTGTGGGGCTGGAGGGTCAGGGACGGGGCTGGGGACAGGGCTGGGGACCGGGCACAGGCATGTCCTCCCCCGGGGCCCAGCTGCACCCATGAGGGAGCTGCAAATCCGTGCCATGGGTTGTCACCAGCATTTTGAGATGAAACGAGAAAAGGAGACAGAAGAGGGGAGAACGTGGGGACGGGCACGCGGGGGAGCACCTGCCTGGGGGGCGCGTGGGGCCCGGGACGCCGTGATTTCAGTCCTGCGTGTGGCCACGGGGCTGCAGGAGAGATGTCTTATAAAAATACAAACAGTGCTTCACGGCAAAAACGTTTTGAAGTCACAGGTTTGCACACTTACACACCACCCGCTCCTCCAGAGGCACACCTGATCTGCACACGACGGAGTCCCGTGCAGCCCAGGCTGCTCCAGGGACAGTCTGAAACGCCCTGCCGCCCTCCGCATGACAACACACAAGTACTTTTCAAAATCTATAGCAGTACCGGAAAATAAAAGCCAGAGCCTTGAGCCAAGCAAAACATTTACAGGACTCCTAGGAGACAATCAGCAAACACATCTCTGAGAAACAAGCCCGGGGAGACCACAGCCAACCCCCGGGCAGAGCGGGGCATGGAGCATTCTAGCTGCGGAGACCCTGTGTCCACGCACAGGGGGCAGGGTCGATGGCTGGGGGTGGGACGCCTGCGTGCAGAGGAGGAACAACATCATCTCTGCACGCTCCTGCCCGCACCACAGCCCACGACCGTTCCTCCCACGCAGTCAGCGGGTGTGGGCACGGAGGCCGGCCGGGCACCGCGGTGCCCACGACACCCACGAGACCCAGGAAGGACAGAAGCCACAGCCCCAGAAAACAGGAGACCAGCCGTGATGATGGACAGATGTGCAAACACAAAAACTAAAATGTCCTTACAATGACCATATTTGCTGCAAACATCACAAAGGGGTGAGTTCGAGAAGAGTCAGTTCATCACGAAGCTCCCTCGGCGGCTCCCACGCCGGGACCACTCACTGTTCATGCCAAGGCCGCGACAGGGGGCTGGTGGTACACGGTCACATCCTTATCTAGTTTTGTGTTATTTTCCTTCCAGATCTTATAAGCTTTAGGAAGCAGCACACCTAAATCTCCCCGATTTCCAGAATAAAGGTAAGCTATCGATCAGTAAGAAACAAATACAAACAGTTCAATAGAAAATGGGCACAGGGGGCGTCCGGGGGGCTCAGTCGTTAAGCGTCTGCCTTCGGCTCAGGTCATGATCCCAGGGTCCTGGGATCGAGCCCTGCATCGGGCTCCCTGCTCACCGAGAGTCTGCTTCTCCCTCTGCCCCTCGCCCTGCTTGTGTTCCCTCTCTCAAATAAATAAAATCTTTAAAAAATAAAAAAGAAAAGAAAATGGACACAGGGTACAAACAAGCAGTTCTTAGAAGAAGAAATGCACATGGAGGCAAATACACATGAAGCTTGTAAACTCCATCTCACCCGCAATTAGGAACACACAGATTAAGATAAAAACTGAGCTTCTTTTTTTCCCTCAGATATAAAAAAATTTAAGTGACTGATGATATTCGTCCATGGTGAGGATGCATGCAATTTTACACACGTTGGTTCAAGTGGAAATTATCAAACCTTTCAGAAGAACGAATGGGACGACCCATCCAGAAGTGTGCTACCTTTAACTCTGATTCAGCTCTCTGGAATCCATCCGACCGACACCCACTTTCCGTGTGGGGTGTGCGAGGGGCGACTGCCACAACCTTTCTAAAAGTCACCTTAATGTCCAACGGTGGGGCCTCATGTGTTCACACGCCCCGTCTTCAAAAGGACTGAGATTTACAAGCCAGTTTTAAGAAAAGTGCCCCCAGTTGGGGATGGGGTTCACTGGTGAAATTCTAAAGTTAAAAAAAATACTGCTAAATCGGGGCCCTCTGGGAGGGTTTACTCGAGATTACAAATGGTCACCGTCCTTGGCCAAGCACCAGTCCCTCCCCAAACCCACCTGCACTGAGAACTCGGTTTCTCCAGGACTCTTATTCAAAGTTAGTTCTTTGAACCCATTTTTATGTTTTTTTTACCATTATTTATTTAGAACTTATTCATTTATTTATATGAGAGAGAGCATGCACAGAAAGAGGGACAAAGGGAGAGGGAGAGAGAGAATCCTAAGGAGACTCTGAGCTGAGCATGGACCCCGACACGGGGCTCAATCTCACGACCTTGAGATCATGACCTGAGCCGAAATCAAGAGTCAGATGTTTAACTGACTGAGCCACCCAGGCGCCCCCTTTTTTACTATTTCTTTTGGCCCCTTTGCTAATACAATTTTTACCCTGCCGACCTCTTGAAATGTCCCCATATCCTGGCCTCTAGTATGATCGACGTCTTGCACTCACCACGCAACACGACTTTGCTCTTAAATAAATGTACTTCTCTAAGCACGTTCTGGGGTTGTTGGACCTGTGATCTAGGCCCGCGGCCCATCACGTGGTCTTTGCTCAGTGCCGTGAACACTGGGAGCCCGTTTGTGCTCAAGGTGACCCCGTTCTCCCAGCTGCAGTGGCACACGGTGTCCCGCACACCCCTCGGCCACCTTCTTGGATAGAGTCATCCTGGGTCCAAGTCCCACGTCCTCCACCTGCTGACTCACCTACCTCGGGCTTGACAGTAACGAGGTCAACGGACAGAAAGTCCTTGGGAGCGGTCGGCATGCAGGAGCTGCGGCCGTAGGATGGTCTTACAGCTCCCTGCTTGGTTCGGGCGACCCCTGACACCCAGGTCTCCCAACATCACGCACATGCAGGGACTGACACGGAGCCGCCAGCCCCGGTCCCAGATCCCACCACGCCTTGATGGCCCGAACCCTTGCACCAGCCCGTCCTGATTCCCACACTGGTGCACCTCCCTGGGAGCTCCGCCTGCCTCTGGGACACCCCTCGGGGGACGCGCCATAATGCTTTCACCCATTCATACAAATCGTGTTTGTAGGGAGCACAAGGTCATGGTTATTGTTAGTGGATTTAGGAACAAAATTCTACGTAAAATGGAGCATGAGACTCTGGGCATGACCGTCCCAGAGCAGGGGGTGGACCTGGGGGAGTGAGCAGATATTGCCACGGCAGACAGAGATGCGGGCACCTGGTCCTGCGATTCAGGCTGCATGCCGTCACCAAGTGATGGGAGCGAGCGTCCCGGCCCAGGCCAAAGAGAGAGAGCAAAGCCACCATCCCCAGGAGAAGCAACTCCAGTCCTCATGTCAAAGAAGGGCGGCTGGACGTTAGCCAGGGGCGGGGGTTCTGGGTCCCTCATTCAGGGGAGCTGCTCGGGGAAGGGAAAGCCATGAGCACCGTGAGGGCAGAGGAAACACCGGGAAACACAGAAGAGCGGGGAGAGAGTCCAGTAGATGCCCAGATGACCTTCCTGCCCCTACAAGCTCTGCCCCTTCCCCCAGATCCCCAGAAAGGGCGGCCACCCTCCCTCCACGCCCCCAGGTACGTTTACCCCAACACTACATTCAGGTGGGAACCTCTCTGGCTGGACCCTTGGCTTGTGGAAGGTACGAATAATGCACCCTTCCTGACACCCGCCCACCAGACGTGGTGCAGCTGTGGGTGCTGGAAAGGGTAGCGGCCTGATGAGTAGCACAGTGACCTTTGCACAGCAGGGTCCCCTGAGCCAGAGGCACGAGGTCAGTCAGTGGGGCTCCTGGGTCACAGACTGGGGCTGCCACCTCGGAGCTCAGAGCAGACAGGCCAGTGGGGATCCTGCAGCGGAGCCAACGCGGCGCCGGACGGGAGGAAGATGGCCAAAGGGGCGCTGGCTGCTGAGTCTGCGGCGGCAGAGACTCGGAAAGCCCCAGTGAGGCTGATGGGGGGGGAGCGGAGCCCCAGGCGCCCAGAGCCTTGCCGGGAGGAGGGCTGCGTCCCCAGCAGACACACACAGCTCAGCGGCCCCCACGCCCACGGCCGCACCTGCTGCAAAGTGGCTGGGCTCTCTCCTCCGACTGCAGAGCACACACAACACCCCGAAACGAGGATGGATCCATTTGTGGGGACAACCTGTGCCTCCAGTCCTTTGGCAGGAGGAGCCACTGGTTAGGTTTTCAAGCTTCCGAGACAGATACGAGCATCGGGAGCTCCAGGCTCTGCCCGGCACCCAGGCGTCACCATCCAGGGGAGAGGAGACCCAAACGGCGCCCCTCCCCAAATGCACAAAGCCGGAGAACTCTTTAAAGAGAGATTTGTCTAAGAACGCAAACCACAAAATGCTTTTTTTCCCTTTTAAACAAAACACCGTGAAGATTGAGCTTTGTTTTGGCCTTTGTCCTGCTAAATAAATGAGAAGAATGAGGGGAAAGTCACGGCCAAGGCTCCAACCACCTAAGTCAGGGCGTTGTGGGGGTGTCGAGGATTGACGTGTCCCCCAGAGGAGCGTCCTCTGTCACTTGAACGCAGCGCACGACCGGAGATGTCTGTAGGATGGAGTGAAGTTGGAAATAGCTCTGCGTGGCAGTGTGCGGCCTCCCTCTCGGGCACCTCCCAGGTGGGGCCACGAAGTCTCCGTGGCTCGTCCTCCCCGCTCACAGGATGAGAAGTGGGCCGAGTCGTGTGTGCTCAGCCTGGCGCTGTCCCCAGCACGCGGTGCGTTCACCAGGCGGCCCGTGGGGCGGCACGGCGACGGTGTGGGGGCTGCGGCCGTCCTTCCCACCTTAGCCAGGCGCCCACCGGCCAACCGCACGCCCGTCCACGCAGTTCCTGTTTGTGCAATGTCTGACGGACTTGCAGCACTTGACAAATGCCAGAAATGGAATCTTCCCAATAAACACACTCATCTGTTTTCCATCGGTCCCAGGGACAGATCGCAGATCTCAGTCTTGCTGCGGACACACGGTGCTGTCCGTGCTCCACGGGGGTGAGGGACGTCACCCGAGAGACCCTCACCACCCCAAGTGGCGCCGGCGACTCGGTGACCCCAGGGACCGTGACTTCAATGTGCTGATTGGGAATCTCTACCTCTTCTCCCCAGCTCCACGGGCACCTTTCCCAACCGTGAGCCCTTGCTCCCGGAACCCCTCGCCTCTGCAAGACTGCTCAGCCATTCTGCCCACTGCCGCCCCATCTCCCTCTCTCCCCTCCCTCTTGGACCTCACGGAAAGCAGACCTTCCTGGGACAGGGCTGCCCCTTCTGGGGTGGAAGGAATCATAACAAGTCCTTCTGCTTCGCCACGCCATCTCCTGAAAGGTGCTCGACGCTTGTTAGCACCTGCTTCGGGTCAGGTCCTGGGGACACAGGTGGAACACGGCCACGCCTCACTCGGGCTCACACGCGCCAGCAGGACAGACCTGGGGAGACAGCCCCCAAGACAACAGGGGAGCGCCAGTCCCCTCACGGGAATAGGCTCAATGGTGCCCGAATCTCCCAGAGCACAGGTGTCTGCAGCCTGCCCACACCCCCCACCTCTGCAGCACTCCTGCGGGCCCTCCCTCGCCTCTGCGGCACTCCTGCGGGCCCTCCCTCGCCTCTGCGGC
>NW_022589747.1:1709039-1771197 GCF_004348235.1 Phoca vitulina
CTCTGCGGCACTCCTGCGGGCCCTCCCTCGCCTCTGCGGCACTCCTGTGGGGCCTCCCTGGCTCCCTTTCCTGAGAGGGCCTCTTGGCTCCCTGACCCGGGGGCTCCGGGGGCCCTTACCACCATGGCCTCTGCTCTTGTCTCCCTCTGCCTGCCCCACAGTGAAACAGTCCCTGGGGCTCCACCTCCTCCCCTGCCCTGTGCCCTCTCCAGCCACCGCTGGGCCCTCACTGGTGGCTTTGCTCTACACCCCACACTGGGTGAGTGTCTGCCCTTCCCTCCCGGTCCCTGTCCCAGGCATGGCCGCTCCCTACACCCGGCCAGCCAGGACTACCCCCCCCCGAACCCAGAGTGTTCCCACAGTGACCCAGGCCCCCCAGCTGCCGGCAGGGACACGCTCATCCTCCCTGTGAATGTGGAAGGAGGGTGCTGAGCCTCACCTGGAACCCAGCCTGGCCGACGCGCCCCTGACCTTGATTCCCGCCTCCACGGGGACATGCGGCTAGTCCAGCGCTCCAGTGAAGGACCGAGCGGAGAAAATGAACCCTCGGTGTGGGGCTGCCTGAGCCCAGTCCCCGGGGCCACCACCTCCTCTGTGCATCACCCAGACCAAGGCTTAAAGCTCCAGGCCTCAGTTTCCTCGTCTGTAAAGAGGGCCCCGTGGCACCAGTCTTCCTGGGGATGGGGAGGGTGAGGCGCAATCCCACACGTAAAGGTCTGTGTGTCCTGCCTGGCATGCCTCCACGCAGGGAACGTTCCGTTAATGTTGTTCCGACTCTTCCTGGGGACTCCCCCGGCGCCCGGGGCCACCTCCCTCCCCGCTCCGCCTGGTGACACAGCGAGCACTCAGCAGCGCCCACTCGGGGACAGTTGCTCCTTTCGCCACTGTCTGCCCAGCGTGCAGAGCCCAGGGGCAAGCTCCACACAGCCGCGAAGGGAGGTGGCCGGCATGCAGAGCCTCCGACCCGGCCTGGCTGGAGGGCAGCGTCAGCCCCACCTCCCCCTCGATGCCCCAGGGGAGACACCAGGCCCTTCTCACTTCTAGCGCCCGCCGCTGATGTTTCTGGGGAACAGGGACCCGGTCAGGTGTTCTGCGTGGTCAGGGAGATGCCAGGTGCGTCCTGACCGGGTTCCGTCCTCCTCCCTGTGGCTCACCCGCAGAAACTCTCGGGCTGCAGCATGTGAGCACGTCCTCTCCAGCCGACAAAGCCCGGCCTCACTTTGTCCACAGGGAAGCCCTCCAGGGGCTCGGGGCAGCCCGAGGTCGAGAGCGGGTCCTCCTGCAAAGAACATTCCCATCTGTTGTGTCTCCTCGGTTCCTAGGGCTGGTGTGACATGAAATAGTAAAATCAGGACGGCAGATCCCGAAGGTGAGTGGACCCTGGCTGGTCCGTTCTGGGGTCTTCTAAGCTTTAGAGAGAGCGGGCTCGAGGATTCGTGCAGAAGGGGACTGACCACAGGTTAACTGAAGAAATTTCTGAAATATAAATTCAGCAAGGTTTTGAGGACATGTTGAACGGTGGGTAAGGACACATTTGTAATGGTAAACTGGGATTTTCTCTTGACCAGTAGTAACCCCTGCTTGCTGTCTCCTTCCTCCCCATTCCACGGGGCCCGTTTTCCGACAACCCCGGCCATGTGTCCTTGTGCCCACGAGGCAGGAGACTCCCTGGAAAGAGCGGCGGTTTGAATGGGAGCAGCTGATGGAAGCTGTCACTTGAGGACTTCAAACAGCTCCGAGCTGGCTGAGCCCAAAGAGCACATGTCATTGAGAAAGTCCCCGGGGCGGCCGCATGCGCTTGCTCCCAGCCTGGCTCCTGAGTGCGTGTGCGTGTGCATGCGTGTGTGTGTGTGTGTGTGTACACGAGAGTTCCCAAGTGTGAGTGTGCGTGAGGATGTGTGCGTGAATGTGGGTGTATTGTGTGCATGTGTGTGTTGTGTGTGCATGTGAGTGGGTGTGCGAGTGTATTGTGTGTGCATGTGTATCTTGTGTGAGTGAGCGTGTGTTGTGTGTGTATGTGTGTGAATGGACTGGGTGTGTATGAGAGAGCCTGTGTGTTTGTGTGGGCATCTGCACACGCTTGCGTGAGTTGTGTGCAAGTACATGGCATTCACACACCTGACTTACTCCCCGCGTGTACGAAAGCACACTCACAATCAGGGTCTTCCTCTCATTTGCAGAGGCATCCATCTAAGAGAAACTGGTACTGGGGGGCCTGGGCGGCTCAGTCGGTTGGGCATCCGACTCTTGATTTCGGCTCAAGCCACAGTCTCAGGATCACGGGATGGAGCCCCGCGTTGGGCTCTGTGCTCAGTGTGGAGTCTGCTTGAGATTCTCTCTCCCTCTCCATCTGCCCCTCCTCCTGCTCTCCCTCTATCTCTAAAATAAAGAAAATAGCATTTTCTCGACACTCTTTTATACATTACATCATTCAACCCCCTAAAACATCTAAAGTACACTCAGACACATGTGAAAATTACCTGGGCAGTTCCGTTTCAAGGCATCACTGATTAAATAATTAGTTAATTAGCTAATGAACCAAATTAGCAAGGCTCAAGGCTAACGCCCCTCTGGGGCGTTAGAATTTCTCATGCACGCACGATGGTAAGCATGCCTGCATGCGGTTTCCCCACGAGATCCTGGGCCCTGAGCATCAACCACCACATACTCATTCGAGCGACCTCAACGCCCTCTGCCTGTGGTTCCGCCACCTGTTCTTTCTTTGGGAGCTAATGGGCTCCATGTTTCAGAGAGAAAACCCCGATGTCTTTACAAACTGGCCCAGAACGGCCCCTTTAATTCAGGGGACCCCAAAGGGCCGCCACAAGGCCCCAGAAGCCCGATGAGGTCTGAGCCAACACTGAGTGGGTGATAAAGTGCAAACACCCGGTCCCCCACCCCACGGGGTCACCTGCCCCCAGCCCTCCTCCCAGGCAGGCATAACAGGAAAGTATTAAATATCCAGAGGAGGGAATTCAGGACCAAAAGCTGGGTCTTACATGGAGCCAATTGCCTCATAGGACATCAGGATTTGCTGATTTCTCACCTCTATGCCCTCAAATCCAGTCTAGGGCTGAGCCGGATTAGAGAAAGCCCCAGATCAGGGTCAGAAATCTGGGTGTTAAAACCCCTACCCCTACTAGAAATGTGATAAGCAGAAAAAGTCGTGATTTCTCCAGCCCTGGTCTCTTCATGTTTAAGATGAAAGGGTCAGTAATGGAGGGTCTTAATACCCAGGATCATGCAAGTAACACGGGTCCCAATGACCAGTCTCAGGGTCTGCTTCCTTGGAAGGAAGAAACATTCCGTAAATGAGAAGTACAGGAATTATGAACAAACTTTGAAATTCCCACAATAGTTGCACATTTATATCCTCGTTCGGAGAATAAAACAAGGCTGCTAAGCGTCAGGAAGGGGAGCCCAGAGCCCTGCAAAGTGATGGAGTCTGTGTGGGGGACAGAGGCGTGAAGCCCAGGCGCTGCTCTGAGCCTGGACTAGAGAAGCCTATTTCTGGCGGGGTCTTGGGGACGCCGAGATGACTTCCACCAAGTGTGTGTGCTCCCCGGGGCTTCACGAAAGCAGACGCCGGGGGGCTTGGTGATCGCAGAGCTGCGTCTTGGCAGGGATATGAGATTTAACAGCTCAGTGAAGATGCCAGTCGTTTAAAGTGGGCGAGACTCTCACCGTTGGACTCCCAGATCACACGCACACACGCATGCACACGCACGCACGCGATTCCAGGACTCAAAAGCAGAGATTTCACACTACATGTACATTAACTTCTTACTGCCGAAAGCACTGCAAGAGAGACGCTTTGATCTGATCTTTGTTGAAGACCAACAATGTTTCAGTGTTCCTCGGGTGAGACCTGCTGACGACGTTGACTTATCTCACACAGCTGAGTATGTCAGCTACTCAAACGCAAGATCCTCAGAGCCTCAGATTTGCATTTTGTGCCCCAGGTGACCACACTGTCCCAGCCAGCCACATACAACCCCTGGGGCCACGATCTCTGTGTCCCTAAGGTGGCCGGGGAGGAATGGGCTAAGGACAAGTCACAGCGGGTCAGAAACACATCCACTCCTGCCGTGCGGCCAGCACATTAGGAACAGGAAAATGCCTAAACTATTAACACATCCTAGATTTCAAATATTTCACATTCGGATTTTTCCCAGAACATCTGCTATCCATTTATCTTCCATCAAAATGGACTTTTGGGGGCAGCACTTTGCCCCGAAAATCCCACCATTTTCTTTTTTTTTTTCCCTGTGGTTATGAAGACCAAAACTATTGAACAGAAAAGGAGAAATGGGAAAATCAAAACAATCTGAGAAAGCAGAGGGATGAATGACCCTGGAGAGATCTGGAGGAGGGGACGCAGGTGTAGATGTGGATACAGAGATAATTTGTGTGTGTGTGTGTGTGTGTGTATATATATATATATATATATATGTATGTATTTATTATGGCATCATTTATAGTAACAAAATGTTACTACAACCAAATGTAACAATATAGCCAAAATGTCCACCGAGAGAAGTCAGCCCATTATACTATCTCCAACTTGGCCTCTGTATCCACCTTCCCTGCAAACGCTTCGTGGTCGGGGATCCGAGACACTGGAGCCAAGCTGGATGCTTTCTTCCCAGCACTCCTACAACGTACTCATGCATTTCCTAGTGAGCTCACCGCATTCTGCCAAAGTAACGTTTGGGGCTCTTGTTCCCCTATGAAGCCATGAGCTTTTTGGGACAGGACCCCAACCAGTGTCGTAAGTCACATGCCCGCACAAGGTGCCTCTTACAAAGCAGGAATTGCTTGTGGAACACATGAACAAATTAAAATGATCCATTTTGGGGGGCGCCTGGGTGGCTCAGTCATTAAGCATCTGCCTTTGGCTCAGGTCATTACCCTGGGGTCCCGGGATCGAGCCCCGCATCAGGCTCCCTGCTCAGCGGGGAACCTTCTCCCTCCCCTTCTCCCTATGGCCCTGCTTGTGTTCCCTCTCTCGCTGTGTCTCTCTCTATCAAATAAATAAATAAAATCTTAAAAAAAATAAAATAAAATGATCCATTTTTTCATGTCCCCATGCAAATCCACAAAAAAAAAAATTGTAAAGAAATAGCAGAGACTTCAGTATTGAAAGAGTAAGATAATGCTGGGAAGGCAGAGCAGGGAAGGGCGTGAAAGGTCATCAGATAGACCCCCCGCACTTTATAACCCGAAGGCAAGGGTCTGAGGAGCAGGCACTCACTCACCAGACACGCATGTCCCCTCTAGCTCTTGCTGTTCTCCTCCCATTCCTGGGAAACGGGCACCACTTGGGGACTGAGCCAAGAGCCCAGTTTGTTACTCTGGAGACACATGGCAGAGCACTGCTCCGTGGCATGGCGTGGCCGGCTTGTGTGGCACCAGAGCCCCCTGGGTGGGAGGGGACAGCCATGCCTCCAGTGTCCCCAGGAAGGCCACCTGCATCTTTGGGCTCCCCCAGATCATCTGCCTTCCATCCAAAGAAGCCAAAATAAGTGAGCAGAAAATACTCAGATGCAGAAGGATAGCCCTATTTCAGGGCACCACTAACACCCAGAAGAGCCCAGTCCCCAACAGTGCTTCACAAAACACACACTGTTCAATGCAGCAAAGCACCGTGGCGTGCAATCGAGTCTGAGTCTCCCAGATTTCTCCCCAAAGGAGTTCTTTGAGCAAAAAATAAGTGTTGAGGGAAGCGTGGTAATGTTTGTGTTGGAGGACTCTTGGAGAACACTATTTTTGCACCTTGATTCCTTTGCTCTCGCTGTGACATTTCTGATGTGGGTGTTTGTGCATGTGCTCAAATGTAAGAACGGAACGTTTCAAAGAACTGTGAAATCCATTCCAGAAATCTCACGCAGTTGTGTTTAAAATGAGACCAAGCTTTCGATATTATTTCAAGCTGTTTGGAGGAAATTCATTGTTCATCGCTCTTTTATGCTCGTGTTTCCATTTATATTTTAGTAGATGGTTTTGTTCCTAAAACAAAGTTTTAAATGTGTTTTGTGTAAAGCATGTTGACAGCCATAGTATAATTTGATGTCATAATTACAGGGCAGGGCATAAAAATAGCATCTCAAGATTATTTATAGAAAATGTAGGTACATGATGGCTCCCTTTGATAGGCAGCCAATGACTGGGTTTTAAACACCCACTTTCATGAAAACTCTTCTTCAAAATTTAGTGATCAGCAGTTGATACTTAGTTCACTGGCAAAATCAATGAAACGTTCTAGAAATGGCATACCCACCACGGTCAAGTGTGGGCAGCTGACCGGAGGGCAGAGTGGACCCGCACAAAAAATGGTGCGAGCATTTGGCAGGAGGTGTCGAGGATGGTGCTTCGTAAGCGGGCATTAGATCTCCTGAAGATCTACCCCAAGAGGCGGGAAACGTGAGAAACGGATACACACAGAGATGTTACGCACAAACTTCCGGTTAATGGAGAAAACCTGCAAACAACCTGAAGAGCCCACAAGTTGCTCATGGTTAAGACGACTTAAGAACAAAACGCAAAGTCATTTTAAGCGATGACCATAGGGACTATCCTAACTACAGAAAGCGCTCTTGCTTATTCGACATCAGCTTCGGCCTTATGTGTAACCAGATCCTACAAAAATTATTTTTCACCTCTTCAAGGAAGAGCCTGCCCTGTCATCTTGCCAATTCCATGTACCGTGTCTCTCGATGGCCGTCCATTTCTGAGCGCCCCGTGTTAAGACGGAGACTGGCTCTGCTTTGAGGAATTCGTGCCATATTGGAGACAGGGATGAGGCAGGACAGTGGGGGCGAGCAGAGGACAGGAGTGCCCCAGATCCCCCAGTTTGTTGCGGCCTAGGTGGATGACCAAAGTCTCAACCGGGAGGGTGTGTGGGACACACTGGCCGGACCTCAGGTCCATCAGGGGCTGCAGTGGGCCACGCCAGGGCAGGACACTCACAAGAACCAGGGCGGGGTGTTGGTAGGGGAACTGAAATGGGCCACCCTGAAGCCACTAGGCTAGATGAGCTCAGCCCCCGGGGGGACAGAAAGCACTCAGCAAACTTTCACCCCAGCTCCAGACACCGTCTGTGAGCAGCAGGTCTTCCCAGAGCCCACGAGGGTAAGGAGGAAGCTCGCGCTGGTTCACCCTGACCCCCCAGCTCACACCAATTACAGGCTGGGTGGGGGGGAGCCCACCGAGCGGGAGAGGAGCTGGCCAGGGGTGGAGGCGCAATGCGCACACAGGTTGACGTCACTGCTATGGTGATGTCCTTCAGAGCAGGTGCACTGCGGCCCTTACAGACACCTGCCAACATGCCAAAGGTGCACAGGACACTACGGGACCAGCACCAGCCCGTGTCCCCAGAAGAATCCAGCTGCTGGTTTCAAGACCCTTCACGACGCTCACCATGTCCAGTCTGGCGTTCGTAAGGATGTATTCTAAGGAGAGAAAAATAAAAGATTCGCATACATAATCGTGAAAGATTGGAAGAATATCAATGTTCAACGTAAGAGAAGAGGTCCGTTAAACTCTGATACATGTGAGACATTGCATTACATGGCAAGTAGGATGTATTTTATTTTATTTATTTTAATATTTTATTTATTTATTTGTCAGAGAGAGAGAGAGCATAGCGGGGGGCGGGGCAGAGGGAGAAGCAGGCTCCCCACTGAGTAGGGACCCCGGCGTGGGGCTCCATCCCAGGACCCTGAGATCGTGACCCAAGCCGAAGACAGACACCTGACAACTGAGTCACCCAGGTGCCCCAAGTATAATGTATTTTAACAATTATTTTATAGTTACATGAAAAGTGAGTAATAACATGTTTTTGAAAATGGGAATAAAGTTACATATATGGTAAAAATTATATATAAACGTTATTTTTACTTGATTTTTATCACATAAATATAATTCATATACATAGATATATAGGAAATAAAGTTATTTACATAATTATATACATATTCATAACTATGTGAAAACATAGCAGAGACTTAGAAGAAATTTCACCAAAAATATGGTCCTCATTTATCAGTTACTACTACTGTAATTATTTTTTTAAAGATTTATTTATTTATTTTAGAGAAGGGGAGAGAGCACAAGCAGGGGGAGCAGGAGAGGGAGAGGGAGAAGAAGGCTCTCTGCTGAGCAGGGAGCCCGACATGTGACTCGATCCCAGGACCCCAAGATCATGACCTGAGCTGAAATCAAGAGTGGGACACTTAACTGACTGAGCCACCCAGGCGCCCCATATTGTGAAGTTATGTGCTTTTTGGAAAGAAGTCTCAGAAATAATAAACAATCCGCTCGTAGTGTCTCCATCCCCTGGCAAAAACTGAGCAAATGGCATTAAAAAACAGCAAATAAAAAGCCCCGCCTGGATTCACTGCAGCATTTCCCCCCTCCATGGCTCGACCGGTCCCGGGGGGCCTTCTGCACACTGCCGCCCTTGCTCATGGCCTCATCGCCCAGGAACGCGGGGACCGGGCTGACTCACCAAGGAACGGGTTATGTCTGCTCAGAGCCACATGAAATATGTGTATATGTAAATATATTTATCTAATTCAAATTTCGGTAAGATATTTCTCTTTAAATACAGGTGTTGGGTGCCCGGCTGGCTCAGTCAGAAGAGCATGTAACTCTTGATCTCAGGGTCGTGAGTTGGAGCACCATGTTGGGTGTGAAGATCAAATAAATAAACTCAAAAAAAAAAATACAGGGGGGCACGCCTGGGTGGCTCAGTCGTTAAGCGTGTGCCTTCGGCTCAGGTCATGATCCCAGGGTCCTGGGATCGAGCCCCGCATCGGGCTCCCTGCTCCACGGGAAGCCTGCTTCTCCCTCTCCCACTCCCCCTGCTTGTGTTCCTGCTCTCACTATCTCTCTGTCAAATAAATAAATAAAATCTTCAAAAAAGTAAAAAAATAAATGAAATACAGGTGTGACTCTTATTGAATATTAGAAGCAATCATAAAATAATATTGTGTACCTATTTTTAACATTCTTTGCACATTTTGTAAAAGGCGAAAGATTTATGCGATCTGAAGAGAAACCAGAGTATCTTTGCACATTTTGCATCCCCTAACACTTGCATAGGTCAGTGGTGGGATAGCCCCTGACCTGAACTGAGCACCTACTGGGCGACCCTGGGTGTTGGGGCGGCCGTCCCCTCATCCCCATGGCCTTGTCCTGCAAGTGGCTGATGCTCACTGGGCGCCCAGGAAGCGACAACGCTGTCCTGCCTGCAAGGCACATGGAGCAATGGAGGGAGCGCTCCGTCCTTCCTGCTCCTTGACCAGCTGAACCGCAAGGGGACGGCGGCGGTGAGCAGCCCTGGTGAGCCCACAGCCCCCGTGGGCACCATGGCTGGGGGAGGCCGGGCCTGCCCGGGAGCCTCAGGGCCCCGCTCCACCCCCAGGGTACTTCCCTTCCATGCACCCCTCATGCCCCCTGCAGGGCCTCCCGTTCCAGGGACAGAGGGCAGCCACCCCCGCGTGCCTCTGTGCAGGACAGAGTAGCTGGAGCCCAAATCCCAAATCCCGGTGGGAATGCAGGGGATGTGGGGCTCCACCTCGCTCTTCCCTTCAAGTAAAAGCTCTAGAGGCAGGAAAGGAGGCCGCTGAGCCCCGCCAGTCCACCCACTCTGCTCCCCCCCCTCTGCCTCCTGGTGCCCCCAGCACCCCACGGCATACACACTGCTGGATGAGGAAACCAACCCAGAGCCACACCTGGGTGCTTCTTACGGCTGCGTCCTTGAGCTGTGGTCCCTCCCCAGGGCAAGGGAGTCCTCAAACCTAACCCAACTGCACACAACAGATCCATCCCCTCTCCATAGACAGCAAGGCTGCTGGTCCACCACACATTTAAAAAACATAGAGACCACATCCACCCCGCCCATTTATTTCACAGAGCTAAATTCCTGTCTGGGTTCCAAAAAAAAAAAAAAAAAAAAAAAAAATTGCAATGGTTAAGTCTCCAAATCTAATTTTGTTGAAATAAAATAAGTCCACATTATTTTCAGCCTACATGAACCATTCAGTAGTTTGCAAATCCTACACCGAAAACATACTTTTATTTTCTACTTTTCTCTAAAAGAGAATGATTGCAGGTGTCTTTTTTATGAAGAATTACTTCCAAGGTTTCAAATAAAAATGTAATATTTCCCCATGTAATTCTTTTTTTAAAGTGCATTGTGATTATGATTTGGGCAAAATTTTTAAAATTATGACTAGTGTTTACTTTTTCATGAAATTTTAATAGTCTGTGTAACAAATTTATCAGTCTAACAAGAAAAATAGAACTTTGATTGTGACTCTATTCTGCATTTTTTCTGGCATATTTTTTCATCAAACAGGCACACTGAGCACCTAGTAGGTGGAAAATGAGTAAAAATGAACAAGATTTCTAAACTGTTGTGTGTTGTTTTTTTTTAAGTAGGCTCCATGACCAACATGGGGCTTGAACTCGTGACCCTGAGCCTGAGAGTCACATGTTCTACCGACTAAGCCAGCCGGGCGCCCCAAAAATGAACAAGATTTCTAAACTCAGGACGTTGACTAGCGAGCTCATCTTTCCCTAGGATAAGCAGGAGCCCCATCCCACCTGGAGAAGAGCAGGGAAGGTTCTGTCCTCTGAGCAGAGTCTCGTGGACTGAAGGAGGCCATCCCAGGCAAATGTCAGCAGAGCCTGTCCAGGAGCTGCTGTTTCTAGACAAGGGGTGGGTGGCCCCACCTAAATCTAGGAGCAGACATGGAAAACGGCCAGCTCTTCATGGTCATGGGTCATTCCATGGGGCTAGCCAATGAATCACTTTCTAAAGGGTCCTTCTCTCTCTCCGGCTGCTCTGAGCACCACTTGCACTGTAAATAAAGCATTCTTGCTCATGCTCTGTTTCAGGCTCTGCATGTCCTCCCGCTGGTCTTCTCTGTACTCAGTCACATCACACCATAGGAATTAACCACAACCTAGCACATGAGCCTAGTATTGATGGAGCTGGTCGTTCTAGAGCGCAGGTCCTCCTCGGGACTCACTTGGCCATTCTGGGCCCCTTGTATTTCTTTTTTTTTTTTTTTAAAGATTTTATTTATTTATCTGACAGAGAGAGACACAGCATGAGAGAGAACACAAGCAGGGGGAGTGGGAGAGGGAGAAGCAGGCCTCCGGCTGAGCAGGGAGCCCGGTGCGGGGCTTGATCCCAGGACCCTGGGATCATGACCTGAGCCGAAGGCAGACGCTTAACGACTGAGCCACCCAGGCGCCCCATGGGCCCCTTGTATTTCTGTTCAGATTCTAGAATCAGCCTGTCACTGTCTCCCCCAAACAGACCTGCCGGAACCCCGACTGTGCCTATCAATGTGTGGATAACTTCAAAATAGTCCCATAATTCAACCCTCCAAATTTCCCAGTTCCTGAACGGAGCACTTCCCTGTGTTATTCCGGATGCATTCGTTGATCACAATCCTATTTTAGAGCTTGCTGTGTAGAGATATGCAGATCGCTTATTAGATTGGATCCCGGGGAGGTGGTGTTTTTATCTGTTACGTTGTTTTCACGTTCTAAAGTTTAATTTTTTGTTGCTGGTACATGGAAGTTCAATTGATTTTTCTTTATTGATCTTTTATCCAGTGATACAAAATATTACTAAACTCACGTATTCCGATAATTTCGCTGAAAACTCTTCTAGATCCTCTGTATCCCCAGATATGCCATCTCCGAATAAGGACTGCTTGTGTCCTCGTCTTTGACCCGTGCACCTGTTATTTCTGACTAGCCTTACTGCAGTTGCTGGGACCCCCAGGGAGGGCTGAGCCGGAGGGGGACTGCCTCCCGGGACCCACTTTGCCCCGGGACAATGATGGTCGCTGTAACATTTTGTCAAAAAAATAAAGCTTTCCTCTGTTCCCAGTTTCTAAGGGTTTTATCATAAACAACTGTAAAATTTTATCAAGTTTTTTCTTCATTGATTAAAAGGCTACTATGAAATGCCTCCTTTATTATGTCAATGGGGTCGATTACCCCTCATTTCAAATGCCAGATCATCTTCCATTCATGTAAAAAATGCAAATGTTCGTGATGCACTCACCACACCAACAATTTATCAACCCTTCCTTTTTAAAAATCTCCTCGAATCACTGAATTTGAATGTACCATCCATTTCCAAGCAGCCAACATCATATACCCACGATATGCATATATGGATATATGCATCTTCTCATTTTCAGCCTTACAAGAAGGACAGAAACTGGCTTTCATTTGTTTAAGCAATTGTTTGGAAGAATTCAGTCTCTTTGTGATCGATGTGTTGACTGACAGGGCTGGTTTCAAGCCTGCATCTCGCTCTCCGATCGTGGTGCCATTCCCACCTGTTCTGTCTCCCTTTCCACACCCCATCTTACCATAGTTTGAATTGAGTAGTTTGTACTCCGTTTTCCCCTCCCCCTGTTTTGTGATCGGGCACCCTGTGCCCTCCTCCTGGTGGTTACCCCAGCGCGTGTGACGTGCGACGACCAAAGGTACCGAACCCACTCTCCAGGCGATGCAAGGTCCTCTGCTCAAGTTAGTGACACTTGTCCACTCCTGGCTTTTATGCTTTTGTGTGGAAGAAGAGTTAACTTGTTTCTTTAACTTTTTTTTTTTAAGATTTTATTTATTTATTTGAGAGAGCGAGCGAGCAAGAGAGAGAGAAAGCACGAGCGGGTGAGGGGCAGAGGGAGGAGCAGACTCCCCACTGAGCAGGGAGCCCGATGCGGGACTCGATCCCAGGACCCTGAGAACATGACCTGAGCCGAAGGCGGACGCTTCACCGACTGAACCACCCAGGTGCCCTTCTTTAACTTTTTAAATTTTGAAATCATTTCAAACTTATTAAAAAGTTGCAAGAAATATACAGAGAAATCTTCTAGTCCCTCCACGCAGGCTCACCATGTGCTAATATTTTTGCCACGTTAGCTTTATTATTCTTTCTGCCTTTGTAGATGCATATTGTTTGAAACATGTAAGAGTATTTGTGTTTATTATCCCCCTTTAACTCATTAATACTCCATTGTGCATTTCCTAAATCAAGGAGGTTTTCTTACAAAACTGTCAGGAAATTTATCGCGGGTATATGATGTTAAATGATCTACAGGCAATATTCCAGTTTTTTTTCAATTATTCTTTATAGCCTATCTCTCCCCAGCACCGGGTCACGCTGGGACGGCGGGTCACCTCTGTCCCTCGTGTGTCTTTGATCCTCTTTAACCTGGAAGGCTTCCTGACAGAACACTGGCATTTTAGAGCATACAGATGAGCCCTTTTAGAGAATGTTCTTCATCGGACGCATCCGATGCGCCCTCACGCATTCCCCACCTGAAACAGCACAGCTGTGTCATTCTCGGAAGCACGTGACATCCACTTACCCTTTGTCGGTTGGGGTCAAACTGGTGTCTCCGCTTCAGTGGACCTTTCCCCCCTTTGCAACTGCTAAGCAGTTTGCGGGGAGAGATCACCTCTAATCAAATTCTGTTCAAGAACTAGAACCCACTGCTGACTCCGGCCCCAACCAATTAGGTTGGGATGATTATGCAAAATCGTCACTGGAGAATTCACCACGTCTCCACGTTAGTCAGTCGAGGGCCACCCACCTGCTCTCCACCTGGGTCTATTTCTCCATAGGCTTCTCATCTCTTAATCCAGATTAACCTACCTGTCTGTTACCTATCACGGGTCTGATCTCGCTCATTTCTGCTCTGTTTTACGGGTTCCCACGCCTTATTCTCCTTAGTTCCATCGATGCACAAATCGTCCCACAGTTGGCTACTGGGAGCTTTTTCAAACTGAGTCAGTGCCTTTTGACCTATCTTTATCATAATTTTGTAGGCATACAAAATGTGCGGGGAGTCTCATCTCGTAACCTTCCTTCCGCAGACCTTGAGACGGCCGTTTCTCCAAGGAACCCTGATGCCTCTTTAGTGGAAAATGGGTATTTTTCCCTCATACCAAGATCTGGATGCTGGGAGTGCTCACAACTCCTGAGATGCTGCTTCTGGATGCTTTCACCAGACAAAATTAGTGAGTGTGTGCGTGTGCATGTGAGCACATACACACGTGTGCACACACACGTACACGCACAGGACCCAGCCCCTCCAGTACCACGAATCTCCCCACGGTACTCCCCTTGCCTTCTCCCTGCTCAGATGAGAATCCAGCTCCCACAGTACCCTTCTCATCGCTGGCCCTGTCCCTGGTTACTTTGGGAGTTGCTGTATGCCCATCGCGGGGTCACAGTGCCGTGTCCTGAGCTCACCGTCGGATTGCAACATTTCATCCCCAAGTCGCCCACTTGTGCGGTTGCTCGCGTTCGACGTTTTCCCCTTCGCTGTGAGCACGAAGTGCCGCTCCGAGCAATCCACGCACATCTTTCTTCCTCTGCACAACTGCTTATTTCTCCTTCTGTGTAAGTAACATATTTTTTTTAAGTCACTCTCCTGTACTTGGACATTCCGGTAATTTCCAGTATTTTGCAATGATGAGCAATGCATAATCGTGCATACGTGTCGTTTTGTGTTAGTAGAAGTGTGTCTTCAGGGCAAATTTCTAGAAGTGGGATTGCGGGCCGAAGGGTAAACACGTATCTATTTTGGAGATTGCCAAGTTTGTCTCCCCAGGAGCTTCCACAGCAGAGTAGAGCACCGACTCTTCACCAGAGGCCCGCCAAGCTCACGGTCCAGGTTTCGGAGGCCTGACTGTCCAAGTTATTACCATCAATGTTGCTATAATCTGCATTTCTCTTGCCATGCGTGAAGTTTGAGCGTTGTTTGCTATGTTTAAGAGCTTTTTTTATGTCTCTTTTTTGTGAATCACCTATTTTTATCTCCCTTATAGCCATTTTGTAGGGCTTTTCGTTTAAAAACAATTCCAAAGTATTCTGAATTTTTGTCCAGATATATTTGTCCAAACGTACATCCAAAAAGATAACAGTTGATGAATTGTGATTCTCAGTCTGTCTTTTGACCGAATTAAGGAAGCTTTGAACTGAGGTACGTGGGAAAGAGCATTTGAACTGTGGTAAAGATTTAAATTCAAAAGAGAAAACGATGCTCATCCTTGCACCTGAGTCTTGTGGTCTGCAACCCCTGAGAGCAGGGAGCTGTTCCTGCAAGCGCTCAGCTTCTGCTATGGAGCAATGCTGTGCATATAATTCATGAGTATCATCGAGGACAGGGCTAATGCCGTCATAAATCTGTGTTCTGGACCCTCCTTCACCTAAATAAGTGCTAGATTATTAAGGAATATTTCAACATAATAAAAGCTCCTGAAAAAAAAAAAAAAAAGGTTTTTTGGATGTCCTTTATCCACCAGGGATATTAATTCCCTTATCCGTGACGTATGTTGCTATGTTGATTCAAGATTATTCTTGCTGGGGCGCCTGGGTGCCTCAATTGGATAAGCATCTGACTCTTGATTTCTGCTCAGGTTATGATCTCAGGCTTGTGAGATCGAGCCCCGCATTGGGCTCCACCCTTAGGACAGAGTTTGCTTTAGATTCTCTCTCTCCCTCTCCCTCTGCCCCTCCCCAGCTTGAAATTGGTGCTGACTTTTAACTAAAGACGTTTGCATCATCCAAGGGGGGAGTCATGTGAGTCTTTTCTTTAGACACATTTATAAAATAAATAATATTAACACATTTCCTAACACTGAATCACCCTTGAATGGGGCTCTAAAACCAGTTGGTTTTGGAGTATTTTTAATTACTTCCTAATGTGATGCTGGAATTGGTTTGTTAAAAATTTTATCGAGGTGTTCTGCTTGGTTATTTAAAATTAATAGTGGTTTGAAAATTCCTTTTTTATGCTATTTTTTCAGGTTTAAATGTCATTACTATATTTGCTTCACAGAAAAAGAATTCAAAGTTTCAATCTGATCTCAAAAAGCTTGTTCGAACTCCCCTGGGAACTGATGGTTTCCTGTGAAATACTCCTCGATAACTTTCTCTAGTTTTCCTATGAAATGGGTCAGCTAATGAATTCTGTCACTACTTGCATGGGCTTTGGTAAACTGTATTCTCCAATAACTATTCTGTTTCACTAAAGGTCTCCAGCTGTGTTTGCATAAACACAAGCCAGGTCGTCTCTCCAGGCTTTCAACCTTGTACATGTTCTCTCTCTGTCTCTGTCTCTCTGTCTCTCTCTGTCTCTTTGTCTCTGTCTCTCTGTCTCTGTCTTTCTCTCTCTGTCTCTGTCTCTCCTTGTGGCGTGAGCCCCACCAACAGCACGTCATGCAAGGACGTGACTGAGCCATTTTGCATGAATATCACCAGCAGCCTCTTGGTCTGCCTGAAATGCAATATTACAGGCATTCGTGTCCTGGAAATTACCTACTCGAGGTTGAGGAACATATATTCGACCTAAAGGAGCTAAGTCTCATCATCTCCCCAAGGCCATTCCCTGGTGTCAGCAGATGCTCGTTAGGAGGGGTGAAGAGAGCGGTGTGCCAAGCATTTGGCTGCTACGTGGCATTGACCTTGGAAAATCCCTAGAACTCCTTAAAAGAAACAAATGGCATTTTTAACCCCAAATCCAAAGGACCCCAAGCAGCTATAGCATTCTTACACACGGTGACCCCCAAAAGCCAGTTCCGTCGCTGATCGCCGGTAAATCTGTTCATTTGCTTTCTGCGTGGGCGGTAACGCGCCTTTGTTTTCTGCCGCCGGAGAGGCGTCCGGTCCTTCACCTCTGCCTTCCCCACCAGGTCACCGATGGTGCTACTTGAGGCTGGGACCGCCTCCCTGACCCCTGTCGCCATCGTGGGCCGCTCCGTGTCCCCGAGGCTGACGCGGCCAGCGCCCCAGGCCCCCGCAAGGACCTTCTCACCTACGATGACCTCCACGGCCTCTGCCCAGACGCTAGCTCGTCCACACCTCGGGCAGGAACCACCACTGGTCATGTCCAGGCCCCGGACAGGTGCGTGAGCCCCTGCATCTGGGTGTGCTGGTGCGGTGCAGGGGGAGCAAGGCCCGCAGAGGGACACCGAGCCCTCAGATGGTGACCAGAGACCCCAGCCAGCCGCCGGCCGTCGGAACGGGCCCCGCACCGCTGAGCTGACTATGAATGAAAGCTCCAGACCAGCATGTGAAGCCTGTTGGTTATTCAACGAGCTCCAACAAAACGCAGAATGAAACTAAAATCATAACAAAAGCATGGTGTGGGCCAAATCGGAGCTCGTGGGCCCCCTGACTCCTGTTTTTCACCCTCTGCCCACCTAAGGGCTGCTCCACCCATGAAACCCGCTCTGCTTCCTTCTCCAGGGGTGGCCGCCCCCGCTCCTCGCTCTGCTACTCTGTCCTGCCTGGGCCTCACCCCCAGTGCACGGCTGAGGCTCTGCCCTTCCCTCCCAGGCTCTCCTCCACCCGGTCCCCCTCTGCCCCCTCCCCCAGGCCCTGCACCTGGACGCATCACTGCGTGGCTCAGTGCCCTCTCCGCATGATGGAATGAGAGGAGATCCCTCGATGCATAGATGGCCAAGGGCACACCAGTGAGATGCCTTTCCTGGCTGCAGGATTCTGCACCCCACACTGGGGGCAAGTGGACAGGTGCATCCAGGGATGGATAACTGGGGAACAGGAGCGGAGCCAGGGGCAGGGTGCAGAGATGGGGGAGTCCCGACCCCACCCTGGGAAACACAAGGTCCTATGGAGTAGGGAGGGTGGGAAGTTTTATTCTAGGGTCAGACCGCCTGGGTCCTAATTTGGGCTCTGACCTTGCCCTGTGGGGGACCTTGGACAGAGCCCGTTGCTCCTCCCTGGAGGGTGATGTGAGGATCATGCCAGCCTGAATAGATTGCAGCAAGAATAACACAGGACATGCACAATGCCCAGCACTGTGCCTGGCACATGGTGGGTCCTGGACCCATGCTGCCCGTGCTGGATTAGAGAAGGTTCGCATAAAGGCCGGGTTGTACCGAGGACCAGGCAGCAGCGGGTGGTCAGTGGTTTGCTGGATGGGAAGTAAACCACAGCTTCCGGTGAGAGCGGGCGGCACGTGGAACACAGAAACACAAAAGGGCTGCACGTCCCCAACTCACGCCAAGCGTCCCAACGGCAGGGTGGACGGAAAGCAGGGGCTGCCAACCCGGACAGCTCAGGACTGCTTTTAAGGCCATTATATGGGTTTATAAGAGGGACCTAAGCCACGGCATTTGTCAAAGCAAAACAGAATTATGCAGTTCTGTCTGGACTCCCCACCCCCACCCCCACCCCCACTCCCGCCCTGTCCTCCCCGCTCGGTGGCCCGTTCGCGCCCGGTGCTCCTGGGAGGCCCCATTCAGCTTGCCAGGACAGCGGCCAAAACTCTGGGAAAACAAACAACGTGTTAATGACTTTGTTTTTATTCTACCTGCATTCAAATGCCAGCACCTTAATCTTATTTTGGACTTTCTTCCTCGTCATTATGGTTCCATGACCCACACTTATTCAACCACCTTATCAACCTCATCCGACTGGACTGGCTTCCTTTCCCAGAAGTTTTGCAACAGATGCTGGAAAAGACAACTTTTGCAGGGGCCGCAGAATGTGTGGGCCGGGCGGCCCCAGACGGGCACCCGGCGGCCAGCCCTGGGGGACGTCGGGGCCGGTGCCCCTCGGCCGGCAGTCCTGGGCATAGCGGAATGAGGATCCTCCCCTCCAGTGCAGCCCGATCGGTCCGTGTGCAAACGGGGCTGAGGCGGGGCAGGGTTAGGGGCCAGAAGAGTGTTTTCTTTGGCAGAGTTTCCACCTTCTTGTGGACTTGCAGTACGTCTCCATCAGGGACAGAGCCCTACGGCCAGCCGGGCCGGCTAACGAGACAGTGGTGCCCTATGACCGCATCCTAACAGCTCAGCTCCAGAACGGCCCCTTCCCTGCCCTCCGCCCCGCGGTTCCCCCCAGGCCACCGGCAGGTGCCTCCGACCCCCGACGGGAAGCAGGCAGGACTGTGAGCATCATTTAACACGGGGTCTGAATCCGGGACCGGCCAATTCTGGGCTTCTGTCCCAAGTCCCACAGATGGGGGGCTTACGCCGCAGAAACTGATCTCAGAGCCCTGGGGGCGGGAGTCCCAGATCAGGGCACCGGCGGAGTGGGTGCCAGGCGGGAGCCCGCTTCCTTGTCCGTGGGTGGTGCCGTCCCACTGTGTCCCACAGGGAGGGAGGGGCTGGGGGCTCTCTGGGGCTCTGGGACAGGGCACTGGTCCCATCCTGCGGCTGCCCCCCTCAGGCTCTAACTGCAAACGCCGTCACACTGGGCATTCCACTTCAACACATGAAGCTGGCGGGGGGACAGAAACGTTGTCCCCAGCAAACCCTGTGGGAACGAGTGCATCTCTCTGCTGTCAGTTTCTCTGTTTGGAAAGGGGGACACTTGCTATGACAGAGGACACAAACACACGTGAAAGCCCATGCCCGGAAAGTAGAGCGTCTGAACTCCGTAAATTTCATCCAACGACAACATCCAGGCCCAGAGTGATTCCAGTGCGGGGAATTAAAAGCCTCAAAGAGAGCCCCAACCCTTGCAAATCTGTCCGTGGCATTATTTCTTCTCTCATTCGGTGGTTTTATCCAGTTCCACGACCTCTGGCTGTGTGCCAGCCCCAAGGTCTCCACAGAAGCTGAGAGCCACATTCTGAAATGACCCTAAAGCTTCGGCCACCACGAGTGGGTTTGCCCAGGACCCCTGTCTTCGGTGAGGGTGACAAGTCCAGGGCCGGGCAGAACGCCGTCCAACCCCTCCACAGAAACACCCTAGAGGGTCTGCCAGGGTCGGAAGAGCCGTCCCAGCAAACCGAACAGAAGGGAAGTGCTGCCTAAAGGGATGGCGGCGTGGGCCTGGCAGGCGGGCCCGAGGATGCACGTGGCCGAGCGTCACAGCTGTGCCAGGGGAAGCCCCCTCCCCATCAGACTCGGGAGAGTCTCAACCACATGCAGTTTGTGCGCCCTCTCCAGAGACGTCGGGCAGGGTCCCGAAACATCGCTGGCCGTCCCAACAGGGGTGCTCCTGGCACGGAGAGGGTTGAGAGCGGGGCCGCGCTGACACCCTGGAAAGCACAGAGCAGCCCTGTGCCGAGCGTCGGTGGCGTGGAGGCTGAGACATCCCGTGCTCTCCCACAGGAACCCCGGCAGGACGGACCTCGCCATGGCCGCGGCCGGGCCTCGCTGGCCCCAGCTGCAAGGGCCGGCACAGGGCAGAGAAGATTCGGTGTGACATCCAGAGCCGGATGAGCTCAGCTTCCGGCTCAGCCAGCGCTGCGGCCCCCGCAGCCCCACCTGAAGGGCTGCCTGGAGCAAGGGACCCCACTGCCCCCCGCCTTGACTGCCCTTGAAGTCTATTCGGAACCCCCGGTGAGTGTGAGTCTCCTCAGTGCTGACTGGCACCCATCCCTCATGAAGCCAGGCCGGGCTCCTGGGCTCGGCTGGCCCCGCAGTGGGGGCGACACCGAGGGGCTGACCGTGGGGGCCCCAAGAGTGGGAGGGGGGCAGGCTGGCTGGGAAGGATGGCAGGTGACGTCAGTGCTGATGAACAGAGTCCCCGGCAGCCGGGGGAGGCACGGGTCCCGTTCAGAAGCAAGCACGCAGAGGACTCCAGCATGCGGGTGGCCGGGGAGGCCCCCGTCCGTGGAGGGGGACGAAGCCCGCCACCCCGACACCGGGCTGGTCTTCGAATCAGCCCAGGCCACTGAGGAGTTCTGCGACAGCATGGGAGCACTCCTTCCTCACTCCGTGTGTGGAGCACCATCCCGAGCTTCCACAGGAAAGATCCCCTTACGTGCATCTTCTGTCCTGACTGATAGACTCGCAATTCTATGCCACCTCGGGTGAGTGTCTTGTATGATCTAGCATCACCCGCAGAAATCCACAACAGGGTTTCCAAATCCTTAGCTGAACGTGTGGGGAAAGGGGCAGCTTGGCTCTAAGGCAAGTGAATCAGAAACACCTCTAACTTGTTTAACGGGATGAGAAGCTTCTCAGTCTTGGAAATTTGGGGAGTCCCTCCTGGGAGCCATGTGTCGGTGAAGCACCTGACGGCTCACGCACCTGCATGAGCCTCGAACCACTCAGCACAGGGCACACTGCGGCTGGCAGACCCACACATCTCTTCCGGGGAGCCAGCGGGGTCCCTCACTGTGGGCACCATCGCCGATGCCCTGGAGCTCTCCCATCCCACCTCTGAGACACTGCTCAGTAGAAACAAGTTAAACCTGATCAATCCTCACTCCATTCACACGTGTGGTTCTGTCACAAGCACGTGTGCGCGGCCCGTGGTGAGCCCTGAGCCATGCGTGGAAGTGTTGAATCGGCATACGGTGCCCCTGAAACTAATATTACACTATGTTAACTACACCGGAATTAAAAGAAAAACCTTTTTAAAAATTACTAAGCTGAGGGGCGCCTGGGTGGCTCAGATGGTTAAGCGTCTGCTTCGGCTCAGGTCATGATCTCGGGGTCCTGGGATCGAGTCCCGCATCGGGCTCCCTGCTCGGCGGGGAGCCTGCTTCTCCCTCTGCCTCTCTCTCTCTCTGACTCTCATGAGTAAATAAATAAAACATTTTTTTTTAAAAAAGATTACTAAGCTGACATTTATGTCACTTATGTATTTATTTTTAGAGAATCCAAAGCCTTTTTTCAAGTAGCCCATCCAGACCCACAGGAACCTGCACACTTAATAGCCTTCCTGTTGCTACGGTTGAAAGATCATGAATAATACCAGAGGAAAAAGCCATTCTTGGCCATTCTTTGGGGATATGCTCTATGCTGGAGTAGGCCCCAAATGGAAGGCATAATGGGTGGGCCTGGGTCCCCCTCTCTCATGCTGACTGTGACCTGAGTCAAGGTCAGAAATTACAGGTGAGCCTGATGCATGGCCCACCTGTGCCCAGTGAACGCCTGTCCGGTGTGCGGAAGTGACAGGAGGGCCAAGGGGCCAAATGCAAGGTTCCACCTGCTCCCCCGCCCCCCTCAGGTGACACCCGACGTGGCAGGGTCTCCGCCGACAGCGACGGGGGCGGCCTCGTGCCCGCTGGGGAGGGGTGGCCGCCCTGGGCCCCACCGGTCCTCATCAGGCCCCATCCTGCTCCCACGTCAGGAGGGGCGCCGGGAGCCTCCCCACAGCCTCCTGGTGTCAGGCGATTTCCCTCGACGTTTCTCGTAGTTCTTGTACGTCCTCAGAATGCACGTGTAGCTTCATTTCTGAGCTGTATTTGCACCAGGTCTAGAATGCTAGGGGATTGTTTGGTTTGGTTTGGTTTTTTGGTGTGTTTGGTTCCAAGGAGGCGGGGGGGCGGACCTGCTTGCTGTTGTGTTTGTGCGTTAGAGATGACGCTGTCTTCTTGTTTGTGTTTTTCCAACAGCAGAGCTGCCGGCGTCCTTCTCCCCGCGGGTCTGACAGCACACGCTGCATTTTACAGGCTTCTCCCAGACCTTCCCTCCCTTTGTCACCGGTGGTGAGCCACTCGGACAGGACGCGCGTCCAGTCACTGAGCCCCTTGGATCTGTACTTTCACACTTCCCACCCGATTTGGGAAGTGTTTGGCCGTGACTTATCCAGCACCTTCTCGCTGTGCCTCCCTGCCGCCCCCGGGGGACTTGGGTTCCATGCGGGCCTGACGGTCCCCTCGCTGCGGCTCAGGCTTCCCTGCCCGTCGGCATCAGTGATCGTTGTTGGACTCCACACGCTGTGAATTTCACTTTGTTGAGTCCCGGATATGTCTGCATTCCTACAAATACTCTTAAGCTTTGATTGGTTCAGATACTGGAAACAGTCCGAGTCTTTTGGTTTTAGTAGTGTTCGTCACGACCAGAGTCATGCTCGGTCTGGGGCTATTCTTCCCGCCTCCCCAGGCAAGGCCTTTCCGGGTCTGCTGCCCCATTCTTCACGGACCCTGAGCCTTTCCAGACGGCCCGATGGAACAGCGGGGAGGACCAGGTGCTGTTCCTTCTAAGCCTTCCAGGTGCTTCTCCCTGTGGCCCTGGGGAGTTTTTTCACAATCCCATCTTCAGTGGAACAAAGGGGTGCCCCCTCCCCGCAGATCTCCAGCCTTCTCTCAGGCACCCCTCTGTCCCTCCAACAACTTCTGCTCCAGACACCTGGTCCACCTGAATTCTCTGCTTTGTCTCCACTAGGGAGTCTGCAGGCTCCGCCTGGGCCCCCTTCCCGCACCTTCTCAGGCAAACTCTCCCAGGCCGACGGCTGGGACCATCACCGGCTCCCCTCTGCCGTTCCTGCCTCTCACAGAGCACTCAGCTGGGCTGCCTGCTCTCCAGTATCTTAAAAACACCGTTTCGTGGATTTTGCCAGTTTGTTTTGTTGTTTCAGGCAAGAGGTAAACCCATGTCTACTATTCTGCTTTGGCCAAAAACAGAATCCTGCTCATCCTCGCTACTTTCTAATCTTTGATTTGTTATAAGATTTTAGAAATCTGTTTAATGCACCTTGTTTTCGCTGTCTTGTGTGAAAGGGTCATTTCCCCTAAGTGTTTTTGATTTTATGCATTATGTCAAATAGTTGCTTTAAATTCCATGTATAAAGGTTAAAAAAAAAAGAAATCTCAATTGGAGTAAAAGAGAGAGAGATAGGCAGACACATAAAGGTGGGTAGACCTAAATGAAATGACAGGGAAGACATACCCATAAAGTATAACAAAAATACACAACCAAATCAATGCGATACTAAGCATGGGGATCCTGAGGAAACATTTCTGCAGACGGATCCTCTGCCATCGCCAAAGGGAGGAAGACTGATGTCCCTCTGACCCCAGAAGCCTCCCCCAGCTCTGGTGCATGTCACCTCTGCTCGTGCATCCCCGGTGGAAGCAGGTGGCGCGGCCCTGCACACGTTCAAGGGGGCAGACTCATAACCGAACCAGGTGCCGGAGTAAGAGGAACCAGAAACCCTGGTGAGCACCCCGGATGCCCGTCAGCGCAGCTGTGAAATCTAGAACCTGGCCGAGGCTGTGCTTACGGCAGACCCACCGTGAGTCCCTGCCTGGAGGTGGCACACATCACCATCTGTCACAGAACCGGAGTGCCCATGCACAGGACCATGGCTGAAGGGAAGGGGGCGTCCGTGCATCAGAGGCACGAAGCCTCGTGGTCCAACAGTGTCCACGGTGTGGTGGCAGGTGACAAGGGGACCCCAGGTCCTCCCTGAAACAATGTCTGCGTTAGAGACGTTCCTGATGTGTGCTTCTGGCCTCGAACACAGGACGGGTGTTTTCGAGGAATAGTTCTTACATGTGCTCTTGCCAGCTACACCCGCTGGACACCTCCTGGAACGAAGATCTGAATGTCCCCTGACGCAAGAGATAATGTCACCGACAGTCATCCCCTCCCCTGGGAACCAAGGCCTTTCTGCACAGCCGGCTGCATTTTAAAAGCTTCTCCTTCCTTCCAGAAGCTCGGAAGCCCCTTGCACAGCGGTGTCGAGTCCAGAAAGTGGGTTTGGAGTTGAACCAGCGCCAAGTACAATAGAGTTAGCACGCTGGGTTTGAACCTCCCGTACCTCCTGCCTGGCGACCTGGTGCAAATAAGCTCATCTGTCAAGCTTGAAAGACAACATCTGCCCTTCAGAAGCGCTGACGCACTGGGGGGAGGGGGTGCATACCTGGTGGTCACGGTGCTTCAAACAGAAACACGTCTACCCCAGGGTCTGGGCTCCATCCACAGCACAACTCGAGCCTTCACGGCACATCTCAGCATTTATAATGATTTGTCTCGGGACCTACTCAGAGTAGGAGCTTTTGATTTTCAGTATGTGTATTCCAGCCCTGAATGGGGCAGAGGCAAAGGCTAACAAAATTTGAAATGGCCTGGGGGCGCCTGGGTGGCTCAGTCGGTTGAGCGTCAGACTTGTGGTTTCAGCTCAGGTCGTGAGATCGAGCCCCACGTCGGGCCCCTCGTTCAGTGGGGAGGCTGCTTCAAGTCCTCTCTCTCTTTCTCCCCCTGCCCCTCCTCCTGCTCTCTCTAAAAAAATTTTTTGAAATGGTATTAACAGAAAAACTTGTCAAGAAGCATTTCAAAAATGGAATCTGAATGCCTTCATGAAAATCCAAATGTTCAAAATAACCACTGGTGAAAATTAGTGTTCAAAAGTGCCTAAAGATTACCCATGGGGGTGGAAAGCTTTATCGTGGAAACCAAGCAACGTCAAATGAAGGCAAGCCATCACCGTCTCTAGGGCTTTTGCTCCCAGATCAGATCTTGTTTTTTCCCTGAGAATGAGTCAAACACACAATGCTGTGACAAGCAAAATAACTCAGTGTTTTTCCCACCGCTGTGTGTTGAGTCATTACTGGCAGGCAGTACCTAGTTCTTTTGCAAGAAATATCCCTATTTCCATCGAGGAAAATTAACTTCTGACAAGGTTTCAATTAATACTTAAACCAAGAAACATTTTCCTACTAGCCCACCTCTTCTCGATTAGCTCCGCTTGCCTGACTCGGCCATTCTTGGTCTCTGTCTCCGAGGGGACGGCTACTCTGTGCTTCCTGATGGGGACGTGAAATGCCATACTCCAGGTAAGCATTTACTCCTGGTGCTATCTCAGAAGCTGAACTGAACATCCATAACCGTCTGGTGCAAGATGGTTGCTCACACGTTACAGGTGAACGAACAGAACAGGCCTCTGACCTTGGCAGCCCCGCGGGATGCCCAGCAGGTGCACAGCTGGGGTCCACGCTCACCTGTGCTTGATCGCGCCCCCTTTCTGTTCACAAGTGACTCCCTTGTGATGAAGAAGCATGTGCCTATTTCTTGCTATGGCTTGGGGTGTGTCCCCCCAAATTCACATCTTGACACCCTAGCCCCTGGAACCTCAGAATGTGACCTCGTTTGGATAGAGGGTCGTGAAAGAGGTGACTGTGGTAAAATGAGGTCGTTGGGGTGAGCCCTAACTCATAGGGCTGGCATACCTATAGGAAGAGGAGGTCGGGACACAAACACGCACGGAGGGACAGCCCTGTGTGCATCTGGGCCATGGTCAACCACAGCCTTGCCTGTCTCAGAGAAGAGAAAATGTAGGTACCATGTTCCCTGGCAAGGGTGTGATCGCCTGAGGACAAGTGAGTCCTGCCCTCTGCATCCCTAAATCTCGGGTAGGTCCTGGACAGCAGTTAGCGGAGACTGCTTGGGGTGAGTTCACACCGTGGGGTATTGGAAGAGTCTCCGAAGACCCACTCTCCAGTGACAGCCTCGGGCCCCGTGGGAGGACGGAGGTCCGTCTGGCTCTCGGGACACAGACTTCCAGTCCCTGTTCTCGGGGCATGTCCCCCTCAGCCTTGGCGTCCCGCTGTGCGGTTAAGGGTTCCTTGGCCGGCTTTGATGAATTTGTTTGTTTTTACATTTGTTTAGGGATGATAAGCTTCTCCTTTATGCCCTTCCGTCTGATTTCCTGAGTTATTTTTAACCCTGGATTACAGTCTTGGAAATTCCTTGAGAAATAGCTCTTAGGAAACCTGGCTCCAGTTATTTCTATTTAGAATTCTATTGACAGCAGTAATCCCCACGATTGTGCTCAAAAATGCATTGTACAACAAGAAATATTCCATGTGACGCGGTCGTGTCAAGGAACTCAGCGCTCTGTGATTCTCTGCGCCTTCCCTTTGGTCTCCACATTACTCAGTGGTGTTCCCCACTCTCCCCCCCAAGCAGCTGAAAAGTGTCAGGACATAGTTTTACTCAAAAAAGTAGTTTTGCAATTCCAGGAATCCCCAAACATCCTGCGTCCACACACTAGACGGGCTCAGCCCCCAGATCCTGAGTCCCCGCATTCCTGGTCCCTGGCTGACTACGTTGGGTCCAGAAGGGTGAATTGAGTCTGAATCAACAGGAAAGGGGACAAACAGGGGAGGGAGGGACATGGCTGGGAGGGGGTGTCGGCTAGGCTCTCGGGTGGTCCCGATGAGGAGACGGAGAGCATGAGAGGATGTGGAAAGGAGGTGAGCACAGAGAGAAGACAGAGGGACAGGTGAGGCTGTGCTGTGCTCACGGCATGGCCCCTCAGGACAGAGATACCCGAATGGGATGTGGCCACAGAATAGCAGCGTGTGTCCAGGGAGGGCAATGAGCCCCTTTTGAGCCGTCATGCGATGTCCCCATGGAAATGCCCTGCAGGCAGATGGAAGTTAGTTTGGGTGACCGCGAGAAGACAGTGGAAATCGAAGCCAAGACAGGGGCCCCGGTGACCGTCCATCTGGGCCAGGAGAGAACACCACAGGCTGGACGGCCTACAGTCAACAGAGGTAGACTTCCCACTGTTCTGGAGGCTGGAGGCTGGAGACCGGGTGCCGGCAGATTTGGCGTCTGACTTTCCACCATGTGCTCGTGGGTAAAGGGGCAAGGGGCCAGGGGGTGTTTTCTTGGAAGGACACCAACCCCCTCTCTACCCACGTGACGTCATCACCTCCAAGACCCACCTCCAACCACCACCACCTTGGAGTTCGGACTCCCACACACAGTTTGGGGGACACAAACAGTCCGTCTATAGCCATAACCTAGAGAGAATGTCCAATGTGGAAAGGGAAGACATCCAAAGCTAGAAATTTGAGGACAGTGCTGTTGGCGGGGCCAACGGAGGGGACAAGGGATGAAGGAGGAGGACTGAGAAGAACCAAGGTCTCCCATGCCGAAGCACATGAGCGTTTCCTAGAGGAAAGGGCATCAGAGAGTAAAATGGCCCCAGGGAGTCACACATGACAAAGACAAGAAGACATGGGAAAACCAGAACAACCTCTGTCACCCTCCGCTCGCGTGGCTGTGGGACCGGGCGCGGGCCTCACTTTGTTGGGGACCCAGGAGCAAGTGGCTGAGAAGAGGTAGCGCACGTTGGCTATGCTCTTGGGGTGGGGGGGTGTAGGTTGAGGTGGGAGCAGGTCGGAAAGTCGGGCGCCCAGTGCAGGGAGCCCGCAGCAAGCAGGGAGATCTCTGTGTACCCGAGACCCTCTGGCCAGAGCTAACAACGCCCCCCCATCTGGGTCCCCAAGTGGGGACATTTTCTCCCTCTCTGGTAAGGTCTCGGGACGAACGCTCACCCCAGGACGTGAGCGAGGGCCCGCCTGGCCAGTGCTGACACCAGCCAGCCCACGGGCCCCACCGCCTGGTTCCCAGGACAAGTCCCCACCCGGATGACGGGTGGTAAACCAGAGCTGAGATACAAAGTGTAGAGTGCCACACGTCCGTTAATAATCACTTCCTGTCCAGAGCCAAGAAAGTATTTCTCACCATGATATTTTCAATGCCAAAGAACCATAATATTTTTATGATAAAATATGAAAAGAGAACCATGGTATTTTTAATGCCAAAATCTGAAGGACTTTTCACTGTGCTCTGTGCCAAGGAAGTGGGTCTGGGTAACCAAGGCCACCCCAGCCTGGGACGAAAGCGTGTCTGTCTTCAGGGCTATAGCACCTGGAAAATTACTTTCTTCTCTTTACCAGCAAGGGGAGTAGCAGAAAACTTTCGTGCCTTTTTGAGACTTCTTAATTAGTAGTTATTAAGAATAATTATTTCCATATATTTGGCAGTAATTGTGTTTTTATGTTACATATACTTATAAAATTTTGAAATTCCAGATTACGTTATCTGTGATATAACAAGTACACAAAAATTACTCAAAATCCTAACACCAGGGAAACACGTCTTTAACATTGTGTATGTTACTTTCCAGATGTTGCTACAAAAAATAGGTGAAAACAGAAAGTGAAGAGATTTGTATACAAAATTATTTCAGAGATGCCTAGCATTTTACTGCTTGGGTGTGCCGTACGGCATTGTAACAATGCTCTGCTGCTGGAGTTTAGGTGGGATCTGGTTTGTTACTACCTTCGGCCACACTGGGAACAATCGTATGCATATGTATATCACATCTGTGCCATGTTTCGTCAAATCTTCTTAATGAGAGTTCTCTTATCCATCCCAAAGAGTCTCACGTCCACATTGACCCACACCCATGGCAGGAAGAAAGAGATAAGGAAACACTCCGGAGGGACCCGAGCAGCGCGCACACGGCTGCCCTCTGTCTGAGGGGGCAGAACCAGGGCTGCTGACCATAGCAGTCGCCGGGTAACACGGGGCAGGACAGATCCCGGGTTTCCCATCTCCCCAGGGAACACAAAGACAGGCCAAGTAGGAGTGTGAAGAGGCTGCCTGGTCTGCCCGTGGGGAAGGGTCAGGAAGTCTTGAGACTGCAGGTCAGACCACAGGACAGGTGTCTGGGGCGGGGGGGGATGGTGGGTTCCTCCTCCTCCTAACGGGGCCAACAGCACACAGGTGGAGGTGCTATTAGGGCTGCATGCGTTCATCTCCACGCCCCCACCCCAAAACCCAGACAGGAATAAGTAGCTGCCAGACACCTTATACTCAGGTGCCCACCACCCTCCCAGACCCACACATGCACCCAGACAGGCCCCCCCCCAGCACCGTGCACCGTGGGACTCTCCCCCGACCTCTCCCTGCTGCCATCTGTACACAGAGGGTAGGCAGGGCCAGTGACCACGTCCCTAAAGTCACACCGGGGGAGGGCCAAGCATTGAGGAGACGCATGCGCACACAATGACTAACCCCCTCCAGGGCACACAGCGTGAGCATCTAGTCTCCCCCGCACCTGTGGGTCGGCCGGGCAGCTCGGCTGGTCTGCACTGGGTGTGGGGGGCTCACTCAGGGCTCACCCACGAGTTGCCTGGAGCTCGGCCGCGTGGCCTTGCTGATCATGGCTGGGCTTTCACGCGTGTCTGGGACTCCCAGCTAGGAGAGCTGGGAGAAGCAGAGAAGCAAGGAGGGAAGCACGCTCTTGATGCCCAGAGCACAGAAGCCGCACACCATCGCTCCTGGATTCTGTTGTCCATATTCACCAAGTGGGGACATCTGCTCCCTCTCTGGGTAGAAGGGACTCCACGGTCACGGTGCAAACAATTTGGATGCAGGGAAGCGTGGAAATCAGCAGCCATTTTTGCCATCAGTGGCTCTCCCCGTGACGCTTACCTGGGCTGGCCCGCCGGAGGAAAAGCCCGCTGTGTGCCCCTGGCCCACGAGAGAAGTCCACACGCCACCAACCACCACACACACGGGACTTCCACACGTGCGGAAGGACTTCCCGCCCAGCCCAGCCCGGATCGGAAGAATGTGTGCTGTGTGAATCAGCAACACACACAGGAAGCAAGCATCCAGGGCAGGGGTCCAGCCCTAAACCCGTCCTTCGTGGTACCTGTGGAATGGGTTAACAAATGAACGAACACAGCAATCAGCGTGAATAATTCCAGGTCAAGTTCCAAGATGCTGAATTATTGTTCTGGTTTGTCACGATTTCCGCCAGGATATAAGGGCTCTGTGGTCTGTTGCGTTCTGGCCTGAGTACCTAGAACCGTGACAACCACTCAGCAAATATTTGCGTTTATGTTCTAGGTTTCCAGTTGGGAAATTCTCTCAAAACACATTCACTTGAACTACGTTGAATCAAGATAGATTCATATTAAATTTCCCACTCCTATAGATAGGCGAGGGGACGCACGGTGGCGTGCATAAGGAACCCACCCCAAGGCTCCTGAACCCCCAAGCTCCCAGCACCACCAACACGGCGCAGGCCACCCCACTGAGCACAGAGCGGTACGTGTACTCGGACAAAACCCAGCTGAGCTGGTGAAGCGCACGTCGTGGCCGTGTGATTCACCCCTGCAAAATCAAATCTTTTGGTGGGAATCACAGGAATTTAGAGGCTCAACCAAAAATGTTAATTGTGATTATGAAAAAGCATGGCATTTACTTCCTCAACATCATACATGATGAACCATCTGCATTTTATATACTAAGAAGTAGACACAGAAGATATTACCTATATATGGCAGATGAACGTCTTCATTTCCAGTTGATTATTTACTAAGAAACGTTCCTTGAATCCATGTATTAGAAGAGGGAGAAAAATCCAGAAAGATGTCTGAAGGACTTAGTACTTCTATACTTGGTATTACCGAAGACACGTAAATATTCGATGACCGACAACATAATTATGGCATGTGGATCATAGCAAAAATTGGCGTCAGGTCCACCCTTCCTAGTCCCCAAAGAGTAGTAACTGACCATCAGTCCTACTTATGGGCAATGTAGAAAAAATAAAAAGATCTAAAAATAAAAACACACCAATAGTTTTTCTAGCTTCTGGCCTCACGTATAGCAATAAAAATTGTTTTCAACCCACACCATGAAAATGTCCAAATTTCTTTCACTGCCAAACACACACACACACACACACACACACACACACACACACACACACAAGGCAAAGAGAGTTAAAATGTATAAAATTATATGAACCCATGAATGAGCTATGCAAAGAACAGTATTGTCCTTGTACAAGAGGCTCACATGATTTACTTCAACTTTGCAATAAACATGAATTTTCAGAAATATGGTTTCACAATAATTAAAGTCCATATCTGAGAAAAAGTAGTGGTATATCCATAGTAGAAGGAAATAATTTTACAATTTCAGCATTTCAGGAGCTTGGAGACCCCCCCGCCGGGTCCCTGCCCCCTCACTCCACCTTTCCCTTAATGAGACCTTAAGTCAGGGCACCTGGGTAGCTCAGTTGGTTAAGTGTCTGCTTTGGCTCAGGGCATGATCTCAGGGTCCTGGGATCAAGTCCCGCATCAGGCTCCCTGCTCAGCGGGGAGCCTGCTTCTCCCTCTCCCTCTGCTCCACCCCCACTGCTTGTGCTCGCTTTCCCTCAAATAAATAAATAAAATCTTTTTTTTTAAATGAGCCTGTGAGCCCCAGACACGAGTGAATGTGCCCACAGTCACACAGCTCCAAGATAACTAAGTTCTCACACCCATGACTCCGGCACTTTCTACGTATCTAGTGGATTTCATTTCAGAGAATCATAGATATTGAAGAGCTCAGTTAGAGGCTGTCCAGTTAAACATCTTTATTTTTTATCCACAAAGACAGCTAACCCTTCCAAAATGAAGACCACATGCTTAGGAACGGATGGATCCTGAATCCAGGCGTTGCAAGGGCCCTCCCCTCTCTTTTTAATCTTATTAAATTCTGAGTACAATTCTGCTTCCCAGGCCATTTGTTAAAAAGCTGCATGATGTTCTGAGACTACAGAGCAGGGCCAATATCTTCAAGAGTCGTTGCAAAGTCATAAAAACACCATTCTGAAATAACAGTGAGACATCAGTTCCGTGCCATCCCGCACCTGCGCACACCTGCGAGCGAGGGCACGGGAGCCACACCGGGCCGCAGGAAGGGACTGGAGATAGTCCAGAGGCTGCACGCCCCACCTGCCACGGGGGTGGAGAGGTCCCGGGCGCCCTGCCGTCGACACGCTGGTGCAAGCAGCATCCAGCCGGGAAAAGACCAACGTCCGCAGAAACAACCTCACGGGCAGCAGAATTTCCCTTCAGGAACGGAGAAGCTCTCACCCAGGTTTTGTCAAACGGTTCATTAAAAAATACACCTCGCAAGGTCGAAGGGGAAGCGCGGCAGCCAGATCCGCCCTCCTGCGGAGAACGCACCCGGTGGTGTTGGCCTCACACCTGAACGTGGACGTGCGGAGTCCAGGTGCACGAGCGATACATGGGAGCTTTCGGCACCAGAGCGTGGGGGCCACACCTCCAGGCGGGACCGGGGACGCGCAGGGGTGCGGGGCTCCGGGCCGGTGACACAGGCCAGGGGCCCACACCAACACCTGCTCCTTGAGGTCTGGCCGGCCGCGTCACCGTGCTCAGCCCGGGAAGAACCCATAACTTACCCTCCGGAGCGTTCAGCCAGGCTCCAGGCGGGTCAGTGTGGCTTCCCCGAGTGAAGAACGAGCGGAGCACCAGGACCCCTGTGGCCCGCGGAAACGGAGTCCTTTACTAGCGTAACCCCTTCTGCCCGCCGCTAGTCCGGGTCAGCATGGCCCAGAGCTCATGATCTCTCCTGGGCTCAGACTCTCACCCCAGCACTCCGGCCTTGCCCTGTGTCCTTAGCTTTTCACACATATCTCGACAACAGAAATAACGAATCGTAAAAGGAAACTCGAAAACATCCTTTTGATCTAAATTGCTTTCCTCGTGGCTGACTGTTGAGGACGTGCTGGGTTCTTGGTTCCAGTAAGTGTGCAGCACGCCGGGCATTCTGATGTTCTCATCATCTACAGAGAGAAACGGCAACCAGCCCCCCGGAGTCGGGGCGATCCACACGACAAATACGGTGGAATACTACAGTGTCGTGGTCACAGAAGCATATCCCATTCCTGCTATTTCCTTCTTCACCCCTTTTGACGTTCAGGTGAGAAGGTGATAAAATTTTTTCCGCAAGGAAGCATTTTTCTAGCAGAGTGCAAGACACAAAAGAGGCAATTCTCAAAGTCAACAAATACGGGATGCCTCTTCCCGCCCTCCAGAGGCAAACATTCTCCAAGTTGTGGAGGAAGAAAGACACGAGGAGGCCCAGGAAGCTTAGTTATCTTGGCATTCCTGACGTGGGGGCTGAGGCCAGGTCCACGCCAAGGCAGGTCTGGGATGAGAAAGAATAAGCCGGGCAGGTCTGGGGGGTCCGAGGACAGAAGCCCTAGCCCAGCCCGGAGCCAAACGCTCAGAAGGGTCAGAGACTACCTCAAAGAATGTCTTAGAGTTGCAGACTGTTGCAGACATGTAAACAGATTCCGGTCTGCTCCAAGTCAGCATGGGAATAGAAAGAAGCTCAGCCAGGTCCAGGAGGTAGGAAGTGAAGATGAGCCAAGGGTCCGGGATGCCAAAGGACAGGGTCATGGCTGTGCATCGATGATGAAGCAACGGGCAGAATCAGACTGTCCCAGTGGCCACCCACCCACATAACCACGACTAGAATCACAGATCCTTAGGCTGAGGGGATGCTGAGTTGTCAACACTGTTTCAGAAATTAAAGGACTCTAGACAGAAATTGTGTTCAAGGTACAAGTCTTGCACACCAGAATTTGCAGGTTGAAATTCTCAGATCCGGCAAAAGCAGACACGTTTCTTCAAGTATCGGGATAGCAGACGAGCAGTTTTGTTTTCGTCTGAGTTCATAAGCACGTGGCGGCGAAAAATCAAGGAGCAGAGGACAGGGCTCAGCTGGGCTGGGAGAGCAGGCCCTGGGCAAATGTGGGCTCCTGATCCTTTGTCCTGTTGCTCTTCTTATGCTCGTTCAACTTTCCATTCCGATGTCAGCAGGCAGAAATCGAGTGTGCCTTTCTCTTCGATGACCAGGGTTTAGACGGACTTAAAAAGCCAGGGGCACACCAACATGGTCCCAATAACATAGCAGTGGATTACAGGCTACTTACCTCGGGTATCCTCGCCCAGATGTCATGGGGCACCTTCCAACAAGAGAATGACAACGCATGATAAGGCAAGAGAAAACACTTGTTTTATTTTTTAGAGAGGGGGAGGGGCAGATGGAGAGAGAGAATCTTAAGCAGGTTCCACACCCAGCGTGGAGCCCGATGCGGGGCTCGATCTCACGACCCTGAGATCACGACCTGAGCTGAAATCAAGAGTCGGATGCTTAACTGACTGAGCCACCAGGCACCACAGAGAAAATACTCAGAAGAGACATCACTGTGCAATCAGACTCGTAGGACCCAGATCTGAGAATGATCAGACAGGGAGCGAAGAAGAGCTGTGAGGGACACGGTTAAGGGCTCTCATGGAAAAGTAGACAACTTGCAACAGATGAGTAACAGAAGCAGAGAGATGGAAACTTTAAAAAAGAACCAGAGGCAGTCGCTAGAAATCAAAAACACCGTAACAAATTAAGAATGCTTTTGATGGGCTCATCAGGACCATGGGCACAGCCGAAACTTGGCGATCTTTAAGACGGCCCCATGGAAGTTTCCTAAACAAAACTGCAAACAGGAAAAAAAAAAGAAAAAACAGAACATTCAGGAATTGTGTGACAATTTCAAAAAGGTATGACATATGCATAATTGAGATACCGGAGGGAGAAAGAAGGAAAAATGGATCAGAAGACAATTTGAAGGAATGAGGACAGAGAATTTACCAAAATTAATGACACACTGCCGACCCCAGATCAGGGACCCTCAGAGGGCAACAAGCAGGACAAATACCAAAGAGCCTACAGCTAAACGTTTCCTATTCAAACTGCAGAAAACCAAAGATGAGAGCAAATCTTGAAAGAAACCCATGGGAGACAGCTTCGTCACAGAGGAACAAGAAGAGTTTCAGGGGCCTTCTTTCCAGAAGCCACGTAAACAAGAGGAGGCTAAAGTAAAATGGTTTAAATATTGAAAGGGAGAAACACCAACCTATAGAATGCGAGGTTGGTGAAATCCTTCCAAAGACGAGCAGAAATAAAGACAAATGAGGGATGGGATATGCTGTTTTCTAGAACAAACTGTAAGTATCCTTCCTATGCAGGGTACTCGGTGCAGAATCTGGAGTGCACGCGTTTCCTCTTTGACAGCCAGAAGGAGGGGTCGTGCAAAGGTGGGACCTGGCTTCTGACGTCCGCGTCCAACAAGGCACAGACCGAGAGTCTGACCAGGAGGAGCAGCCGCTCTGGTGGTGTTTCCATGAACAATGCGCTTACTTTGGGCTGTTGAAGGAGAAGTGAGTCAAGCATGGCCGCTCTCCTGGCCGCTCTGTGCATATGAATGGCCTCCAATGAGGCATCCCGGACTAAGATCCGGGCGTTTTATTTTCCCTTTGGATTAGGTGGGTCTTCCTGGGAATCCAGGGCCGTAAAGCAATGTGCTTCCCCTTTGCCTTGCCTGCAACCTTTCAGACGTCACAGCTAAAAACCCAAAGGTCCTGGGGACTCCAGCCACAATGACAAAATCACTAGACAAAAATCAGGAAGACTTCCTTGCCCCCAAAAAGAGAGAGTTTATTTTCTTTAAGATTGTATTTATTTGAGAGAGAGAGCGTGAGAGAAAGAGATCACAGTAGGGGCAGAGGGAGAGGGAGAAGCAGACTCCCTGCCGAGTAGGGAGCCCGACGCAGGGCTCAGTACCAGGACCCTGGGATCGTGACCTGAGCCCAAGGCAGAGCCCACTGAGCCACCCAGGCGCTCAAAAAAGAGATAGTTTAAAATAGAATTGTAACATAACAAAAATGGATTCACGTAGCCATGTCACGTAGGTCTGTGAGGGAAGACCTCAGCAGTCCCGAAACCCCTGGGGGCACACAAGGGCCCCTTTCGCGTCCCCAGGCATCTGGGGGCGTGGTTGCTCCCTACCTTCTGATGTTTCTCGGCCATTTCCCAAACTCTTAAAGAACATTCAGGCCCTTTGCCTTGCTCCCCTCAGATGTCCTTAGGAAGCGTCTTGAGCTATGATCACCCTTTACGTACCTGGGTCCCTAACGGAGCCCTGAGTTCGGGAATCCTGCAGGGTACGAGTTCGCCAGGCTGCCGTAACAAAGGGCCACAGACGGGGTGGCCCAGGCAAAGGATGCTCATGGTCTCAGGGCTCTGGAATCTGGAAATCTGAAACCAGGCAAGGCCTCGTTCCCTGGGGCACCATGGGGGGAAGAGTTCTAGGCCTCTCTCCTTGGCTCGTGCTTAGCCCTCATCCGCTGGGTTGCTTCACATTGCCTTCTTCTTAAGGATTTTATAAGGATGTGCAGTCCTATTGGATTAGGGCCCACCTGATGACCACATCTTAACTCCCTCCACAAGCCCGTCTGCTACTCTCTGTTAGAACCAGTGACAGTTGAGACTCCGTTTAACTTTGCAGACACAAACCTACTCAGCCACACAAAACTGAGACGTGTAACTTTAGGTAGACTGTGGAATGAAAACTGGTAGAGCCCCGAAGTTCCCATTGGAAATCCCTGTTTCCGTACCACCTCTCGGTCAGCCTGGTGCTGGGGGCACGTCCCAGCTGCTCGTGCTGCAGGGACTCAGGAGGGAAGTTATGGGGGGCTGTGTCGATGGGGCGCCTCCGTCCCAGACTTGCAGGACTGCCTGCCTCACACACGACATTGTGAAATAGGACCGATTATGTCCATTTTCCTGGGTGAAGCCCAAAGCCCCCAGGGGAAGCAGCCCTCCAGCTCCCGGAATGAAGGACTGGGTGCAGCGGGGTCCAGGAGGCCAGGATTTTGTGGGACCAGAACCAAGACCTCTGTCTCAACCAGACCCTCCTGTCTAGGACCCACCCCAGGCCCCGAGCGAGCAACACAGCAGGTGGAAGGACAAGGCTCAGAGCAGAAGGGTCCTCTCCCGCTTCCTGTTCTCAAACTTTCAGTGCCGGCTGTTTGGGGGGAGCCAAGCCCACCCCTTCTGCCAGGAGAAGCCCACTACTGCTGACAAGGACCGCACGTGAGTGAGGACGGACCCCGGGTGCTCTCCCGTCCTGGCAGTCTGCAGTGAAGGCCCATGCTGCACACAGGAAGAAAATCTCTGTGCATTTTGAACGTGGAACGGAGAGGCCTGGTCTCAGTGGCTGAAATGACCCCTCACTGGGGTTCCCGTGTTCTGCACGACAACCACACAGAGCCACGAATGCATGAAGGGGTGAGGAGTGGACACCAGGGGGCCAGTGCGTGGCGTGGATTTGGGCAATTATTTTTTAAAGATTTTATTTATTTATTTGACAGAGAGAGAGACAGCGAGAGCAGGAACACAAGCAGGGGGAGCGGGAGAGGGAGAAGCAGGTTTCCCACTGAGCAGGGAGCCCGATACGGGACTCCATCCCAGGACCCCGGGATCATGACCTGAGCAGAAGGCAGACGATTAATGACTGAGCCACCCAGGTGCCCCGATTTGGATGATTTTAGTTAAGAGGTTAGCCCTGGCACCAGTGGTAATACCCAAGAAGGAGGGCATCTGATTGTCTGTGGGAAACTTCTGCTCTTTCTTTCTGGGGGTGTGGGGGGTCAGGGAGAGCCCTTTCTGGGGTTGGGGACCCTGTCTCCCAGCGTGGAGGCCGGGCCCAGCCCCGAGCAGCCTTGTTGAAATGGGCAGGCTTTCGACACCTCCTCCAGGCAGACACTCCCAGAATTTGCCCACCGCACTCGGGCCTCCAGGAGGGGTGCCCCCCGACCAGGTGCAGACCCCAGGACATATAAACTCTGTGGGGAGAAATGGAGGAGGGGAACGGAGCATCCTGCCCCTCGCCAGGGAAATCGGCATTCCCCGTGGATTTTGCACAATCACAAACTCTGCCAAGACAGGGGGTCTTGGGCCGGAGGCCACTGTGCCCCCAGAGCCAGACTGCAGGCAGCCCAGGAGCCGGTGGAGAGAGGGAAGGGGCGCTGTGTCCACAGGGGAGCCCACCGAGGCCTCTCAGCTTCTCCTCTTCCGGCAGCGAGAACCAGCAGAAAGCCACCTGTCCCCGACCCCGTCCCTTCACACTTGTGACCCAGTCGAGCTATCACAGGAACTGAGTCCACAGTGCCTTTGTATTTTCCAGGAAAACGACAAGCTACAAATCCAGGTGGACCAGGGGAGGCCATGCCTGAGAGAGCCTTACTTCAATTTTCCTGACACGCTGACATCCGAGAGCATCATGTTCGTGTTGCGCAAACTGAGGAGAAAGCCGCATCCGATGTCCAGAGACACAGCATTTCCTCTTCCTCAGATAAGTCGACTTTAGGGACAACAGCTCGCATTTCTTAACCTGGGTTTTCTACTCTCTCCTTCTAGGGGAGCGAGAGGGGCCGGCCCACGCGATTCGCGGTCCGAGACCGCCATCTGCTGGACGCAGCCCGGCCAGCGCTGAATGGTGTCCGTCCCGCTTCATCTAGAATTCTAAGCCACCAGCAATGGAAAACAGCCCAAACAAGTCTATTTCATGCCGGGTTTAGACAGATACACGAGGCTCAGCTGCTAGCTGGTGCCCGGCGGAAAGTTCCAGAAGCACCTGAGCTGTCTGCAGAGTGGCCCGACTGTGAGCAGGTGTCAGAATGCATTTCCAAGCTCTCCCCTGACTGTGGGGGCAGGAGGGCTGCAGGGGGACGCACTCCCAGGTGACCCCCAGCATGGCCCAGGAACGACAGAGGTCTCGTGACAGGGACAAGGCCTGGGGTCGGCCCATCCGAATTCCAGCCTTTCCCTGGGGTCCCGGACAAGCCAAACCCTCCAGACAAGGACAGAGACCCCATCCCGCCACCCGCCCCCTTCCCGCCCACCACAGGGCACACAGCCTAGTTCCTCAGGGGACCCCGGGCTCACCCGGCCCCTGGGCCCACACTCCCACTCACGGGATGTCGAGATGCGGCGGACTCCACCAAATTCGGGGCAGAGGACAAACAGCCCCGTGGCCCCACAGTCACCTGCCACCGCTCGTCCCCAAGAAAACCGTCCCGGGTGCGGGCAGACATGCAGCTCAGTGTGCATACATCCGTCTGTTCGCAAGAGCAGGGGTCGGGGAACGTGTTCTGCAAAGGCCAGGGGTACACGGAGGCCCCGGGCTCTGCGGCAACGCCCCGGAGGCCAGCACTGCGGCAGGATGTGGCCCCCCGCCTGTCTTCACCCGCCGGTTCCGTGTGACCCGCAAAATAAACCAGCAGCAGGTGTAAAACAGGACTGTGGTCCCAGGGGCTAAAGGTTCCCGCGTGTCGGATGCGTCGGCTGTAGCCAGGCGGCCCCACTGGGGACCCCTCCGGGCGGGTGGGTTCCGGCTATGGCAGAGGGCACGGTCTGGGCATGCAGACAGGGACATCGGCCACGGGTCCCCGTCTTCGCTTTGGTTTGCACTCCCCAGGGTCCATCTGCCTTGTTCCACCAGTGAGGAGATTAAGGCTCAGGGAGGCTACAGGGCAGGACACGGAGCACCTGGGTGTCTGTCTGTCCTTTGGTGTATGTCCCCCTGAGCCCCTCCTCCCATCTGCATCCTTCCTGAGCTCAGGGGAGCCCCTCCAGCCTTCTTCACGGCCTTCACCTACCTCCAGGAGCCGCCTCCCGCCTGCCGGGCCCTTTCTGGGGGAACCAGCTCAGCGCTCCCTGTCCCCTCCGTCTCTCCACTTCTCTCTCTCTCCCTTGCCATCTCTGTCTGTCCCACTCTCTCTCTCCCCCTCTGTCTCTCTGTCTCTCTATCTCTCTGTCTCTCCTTCTCTGTCTCTTCCCCTTTGTCTCTCTGTCTCTCCCTTCCTGTCTCTCTCTCTCTCCATCTGTCTCTCTCTCTCTCTCCATCTCTCTGTCTCTCTGTCTCTCCCTCCCTATCTTTCTGTCTCTGTCTCTGTCTTCCTGTCTCTCCCTGTCTCTCTATCTCTGTCTCTCTCTCCCTCCCTGTCTCTGTCTCTCCCTTTCTGTCTCTCTGTCGCTCCCCATGTCTCTCATCTCTCCCTTCCTGTCTCTGTCTCTGTCTCTCCTTCTCTGTCTCTCCCTTCCTGTCTCTCCCACCGTGGAGCATGTGCATGGTTTGGGAAAAGCGAATCCGGCATGTGTTAAAATCTGCCATCCGAGGACGGGCCCTTACCGAGCACACATTCAGGGAGAGCATCGCGAGGCCCGCCCTGTGGGTGCTGGGATGTGACCCGAGGATGAACAGGATGGGCCGCGTGCTTCGTCTTCTGTCTGCTGGGGCCCGTGCGCCCCTGGGAGCCCAGAGCCACGCGGCCGCACCAGAGCCTGGACGGGGGCCACGGCCTGGGAGTGACAGATGCCGGCAGGCGGGGGCAGGACGCCTTTTCTGCCCCGACCCAGTGCCCAGCGCAGCCAGGGGCCCGGCACCGCCTGGGGTCCCCGGGTGGGGGATGCCGCAGGAGTCGGGGGAGGGCTGGAGTGGGCTGAGGCCACCGGCGTCGCCCGGGGCGTCCTGCCCAGGCTGGGGGGGGCTTCCCCCACTGTCCAGCTCCTAGCGCATCGGTGGCTCTGGGGCGGGGGGCTCAGACACGCACCGCCGCCTGCCGACTGAAGACAAACACAGAGCTCGTGCCCCGCACGGACCAGGGGCCGTGCTCGCCTCCCGCCTCCCGGGGTCTTTCGGTGCCTGAAGACGCGGAGCCCACTCCCCAGGAGCACCTCGCCGCGGCCCCAACGCCCTCTGCCCACCCCTGTTCATCCGCTGCCCCTTCTCCGTAGCCACCCCCTCAGACAGCGGCTCCTTCCTACACTGTCCCCTGCTGGGCCAGCCGCCGTCCGAACCGATCTTACCTGCCGTGTTGTTCATGCTCTGTCTCCCCTCCCGCCCCAGAACGCGAGTCCTGCACACGCAGGAGACTCTTCATCCACCACGGCAGCCCCAGCACCTGCAGTGGGACTCAGCCACCTGTTTTCGTTGAATTTAAGATGTGACCCTGACTTACACCTGCTACTATTCACTGACACCAAGCGGGTCATCAGAGAGCAGGCTGCCTCGTCTGAGGCTCGCAGAATGAGTCCAGGGGCTGGAACACCACGGCGACCGCAGCGCAGTGCCCTGGTCTGCGCGTCCTCGGGCCACCTCACCGCAGGGCAGGTGAGGAGGAGGTCGAACCAGGCCACCTGCTGAGCCGGGCGTCGCCCCTCAGACCCACATCCCACCCCGTCCTCGGCCGTGGGGAGGACGTCTGCACGGTGCCAAGGAAGAACTTCCAACCTGGAGAAAATTCACAGCTCAGAGTTCACGGAGTTTGCTTAAAACTTCAGAACAGAAATCACAGGAACATAGGTCAAAATTGAGGATGATCCGGCATCTGGGAGGCTCAGTCGTTGAGAGTCTGCCTTCAGGTCCTGGGATCGAGCCCCACATCGGGCTCCCTGCTCGGCGGGAAGCCTGCTTCTCCCTCTCCCACTCCCCCTGCTTGTGTTCCCTCTCGCTGTCTCTCTCTCTGTCAAATAAATAAAGTCTTTAAAAAAAAAAGAATTGAAGATGATCCATGCTTTGAAGGTTAGATGGGGAGCAAATATAAATAGCCTAGAGTGGTCACCCTTGCCCGACCCCCTGCCCACCACCCCCTGCCCACCGGCGTGTCAGTAACCCCAGGAACGAAACTAGAACCACGACCGTCAACCTGACCACACAGGAAGCTTCTCGCAGCACCAGGAGCCCACGAGGCCGGGGGGCGTGGGGGTGCCTCCGCTGGGCCTGGACACGCTGTGCGGCACGTGTGCTCCGAGGGGACGTGTGCGGAGGAAGGACGGAAACCTCCAGAACAAATGTAGTGAGCAGACGGTCATGCAGTCCTTGGACAGGACATTTTCAAGAGCAATTGAGGACCTCTCCATAGCCAACCAGGGCAATCACATGGCCACACACCAACTGATGCAGGAAAGGGCAGGAACTGCGGTGACCTCATGGGGACGTCTCAAAAATGCCCCTTCCAGCAAAGAAGTGCATGGCAGGGGAGGGGACGTGCGGGAGGTCTGCGGGTGGCCAGGCTGAGCAGGGCATGCTGAGGGGCGCGGACGCGACGTGGCTGTCGGCAGACACACGGCCCATGGCCGGGACATCCAGGACCCAGGACGGTGGTGTTCGTGGGGAGGTGCACACGGAGACCTGGGGCTTTGCGTGGGGAATTCACGGGGTGACTTCTATTCGTCACGACCGTTGATGTCTGTAACAAACGTGTTGACGCTTACACACTGCTTTCCGGGTAGGACATAGCTCACCATTAAGGAGTTAAAAGATGAAGACAGTAGGAGTCCTTCATGACATGAGCCCCGTGTGCCATCCACGCAGCCATGGGACTCCCTGGCTGACCGTGCCCCCCACCCCTGTGCAGAAGGAGGAAGTGAGACCCAGCACCCAGTGCAGGAGGGTCTCTGAGCCCGGCCCTGCTTTGCACACAGACAGACAGACCATTTTCTTTAGGGCCCCATCTGCCATTTCTTACTTAGCACTTGCACTGCTGCCTTACCTTCGATATTTCTGGCACTCGGAACGTTTTCTGGCTGAAAGGCTGGGAGCTTTCAGAGAGCTGCGTGCACCTGATGCCCTCCACTGGACCCCCTGTCCACTGTCATCCTGTCTGGATGTCTCACGGAAGCGAAAGAGACCTGCTACTCCCTGCTGGTTCTCGGAAGGCCACCTGCCAAGGGAAGAAAGCAGCGGACACAAATCCTACAGATGGACGGGCAGCGTCAGCCCAGGCCCTGCTGAGGGACGCAAGGGCGGGACCACCGCTCCAGAGCAGGTGCACCTAAGGGGGTGTGGGAAGGCCTCGGGCTCTTCCCGGTGGGTGCACCCTGGCCAAGGAGAATCCCACTGGGACCTGTTGTATGGGCTCTCAAACAGTGGCCACTGATCGTTTTCAGCACCTCATTTGTCTTCCGTCACCATCAACGCTCCCCTCCAGCACGGGGGCTTCCGGACCAGGTCTCAGAGCAAGCATTGACCCCTGTCCCCCGGCTCAGACTTCCCCGGGCCTGAGCTGCATCTCTGGGGCATCTGCCACGCGTCCTGGTCCACGGAGAGGCCTCGAAGCTCTAGCGTAGCTCACAACCCGACCAGGTTTCCCGGGGGCTTGTCGCAGTGACATGGGACAAACCCAATGGGGACACTCAGCACAGATGCTGGGGACACTGGGGTGCAGGGCGGGCAGGCCATCTGCATTTCCTCATCTTCTATGACCGTCCACGCTCACCCTGCCACGTCCCGCACATGGCCCCCCTGAGACATGCACCAGTGCAGAGGGGAAGGGCCCAGGCCCAGCTGCAGGGAAGGTGGCCGCCCCACAGCCTCGCTGCTGGTACAAGGCCCGTCGGCATTCCCGCCACCAGCGGAGACCCACGCAGGCCGCCGCACGCACCTGGTCCCCCCACCCGCTCCTCCAGGGTCGGCCGCAGGGACCGTCATGGATGCTTCCAGAAGGAGCTCCCGCAGCACCGTCTTTCATCGCGACCCAGCCCTGAGCCAAGCACGTCAAGCTGGGTGCAGCTTGCCCCGGAGACATGAGGTGTCTGGGTGAATCCGGGCAGGATCCAGCCTCCAGCCGCAGGGACGCGCCCCACTGCAGGCCCTCCAGCTCTGCACCGTGTCCCTGGCCCACCTCCCCTTGCACGGGCCTTGGGGAAACACTCCCGCTCTAGAACCGTCTCAGACACGGCTGGGCCTTTAGCCAGGCTCTCCCCTCCGCTCAGATGTCCCATCCAGCAAACCTCAAGGCCTCCGGCCCCCCAGAACGTGAGCCGCCCCCTCCCCGAGGACCGTGAGGGCCTGTGCATCTGCCGTGGCGTCTCTCCTCACCCGCTGCCGCTGCTCCTTGAAGCCAGAGCCACCCCGCGGGACCGCACACGCCTGCGTCCCGTGTCCGCGCAGAGAAGGTGCTGAGTCCAGCAGGGAGCGTCCACGTGCACCAACCCGGGAGTGGCCTGACTTGGCCACCTCGGCATCCCCGGGGCCACGCAGACCGTCGCCGACTCCTGGACACACTGTCCACCCTGGGCTTTAGCAAACAAGCTGACCGCATGCAGACATCCCCGGAGGAGTATCCCCAGGCCTGGCTTCGGGCTCAACTGCCCTCGCGCAGGGCCTGACCCTCTGGCCTCATCAGGCGGTATGTTGGGCACATCCCGGGGCCTCCAACACACGACCCCTGATCCCATAAAGTCTCTCCATGCTTCTGGCACATGCTCCTCCTTCTCCGTCCCGTCCCCGAGGGGAAGGACGCTCCAGCAGGCCCAGGGTCAGCGGGTACCATAGTCGAGGTGACTGTGCCGTGTTCTTGTCTTAGGAAAGCATCTGCCATTCATTTGTTTCTCGGCAGGCTCCAGAGAAGAACAGTCATCAGAAAAGCTTATAAAGAAACTGGCAGAACAAGCAGAAAAATTTAAACGAAAACATCTGTGGGTGTGCTGCGTGGGCCAAGACTTCAATTCTGACCCTTCCTTCCAGAAGCAAGAGGGGTGCCTGGTCTAAGACGGGGGTCCTGTCCGTGAGCAACACACACCACAGAATCCCTGCAGGTACAGAGGGAAGAGACAGAGAGACAGACAGACAGACAGACAGAGACGGGGAGAGGGAGAGAGAAAGATGGGAACCGAGAGAGGAGACAGAGTATAGGGCTGGCAGGGCCGAGGGGTCATGTTATAAAACTCATCTTTTTGAGCAATGAAATCTCACTCTCGATTTCTGGCAGAAGCGGAAGTGACAGGGGTGAGGGCTGCCATCCCGCTCTCCCCGCCTCCCGCCTCCTCCCCCAGGAACTGGCCTAAAAGCCCGAGTTCGCACTGGGCCTGGGCCTGGTTTCCTGCCTGTGCTGTGAATTCTGTCCCTCCCTCCCTGAGTGCCTCCCGGGGCCTCAGCCCATCCCGGGACCCCTGGCCGGCGGGGAGCCTGCAGCCCCTCGCGCGCGCAGAGCACCTGCCCTCCCCCTGCGCGGTCTACAGCTCCTGTCCCCGGCGGCAGGACCGTCCACGTCCTATCTGCCACACAACATCTTGCTCTCAGACTGGGCACAGGGTCCCCCGTCACGCCCTGGGCCCTGATTTTCAGGCCGGAGGGTAATCCTACAGCAGACGCGGGAAGGGGAAATTTCGTCCTGCTGAGCTGACCTCGGTTTCCAATTCTTGGTCAGTTTAATGCCACTGTTACTAAATTGGGGAAGCAGATTTGACATCAACCTCACACAAGGCGCTTTTGGAATCTGGGGCATCTCACTGTGCTTAGGACTTTGTCTCCAAGGCCCAGATCAATCCCACCCGATTGCTGAGCACCAGCAAAGTGGTCACTGACACTGTCACTCTGATTACTATCATCGAATCATTGCCAAAGAGCTCCGCGGGATCACGACTCCTTTGCACGGGCTTCTAGACAGTTCTCCTTCCTGTGGATCCGTGTTCCCTCAGGTTCCTAGAGTCCTGCAAACACATCCGGTGAGTCACCAGGTTGGAAACAGACCCCCGCCCACAGGCCCAGACCCTCGCCTGTGGACTTGGCTTCCCAGAGCAGTGAGTCCCTGAAACAGGACCTCGACCCAGGTGGACACATCTGTTCTGGCCCGCAAGTCACTCACACTCACCCCGAATAATTGGGGAGGCAGCGTGACGTCAGCCCCAAAAGCCGCAGGACCGAGGGGTTAGCTGCTCCCCGACAGGTGCCAGCACGTCCTCCCCTCGCAGCAGCGCGGAAAGAAAGGACGAGGAAGACGGAGGGCCTCCGGTGGATAGGGACACCGGGCCCGTCCCCCCAGCAGGACCCCCAGCTGCTCCCTCAGCTCTGTTCACATTTCATGGGGGAGGCACCACATTATAGTCTCTCTATGAAAGGATGGGGGTAGAGTCTCGGCCCCAAGGCAGTCAGCCAGGTGCGGGCAAGAGTGACCTCCGCCAGCCACTCAGCTTAGCAAAGAGAGGGCTGGACCCGGAGCCCGAGCCGACGTCTGTGATGGGCAGTGATGTTGAGCAAAGCATCCTCCCTTTCTACATAAAGGGCACCGGCCTAGAGATCTGTCATGGGGGGCGGGGGGGCTTACCCGCTTGTGGGCTGACTCGCCTGGTCGGTGCTGGTCCCCCCGAAGGCTCCTAAGAATCCTAAGGCCAGGGTGCCCCCCGCCTGGGTTCCCAAAGTGGTCAACATCCGGAGGCCCTGTCCTCGGGCCATGAGCTAGGGACACCTGTGCAGCCGAGGCCAAGGATTAGACGTGGTGGCTTGATTCTTTTCCCCTCGGCCAGCATCCTGCCTTCTGTCGCCCAAAACCTTAAGAGAATTTGATATCTCGTCCCAAAGGCACCAGAGGGTAGAGTAGAGAACCGACAAAGCCCTTCGGGGTCCGTGCACGGGGCTGAAATTTCTGTCCTACCACTTCGTGGCTACATGATGTCCAAGTTTACATGAATTCACAGACTTCAGCAAATAGATTATGAAATTACTCTCGTGTTTGGACAGTGAGAACGGGTGAAAAGCCCAGAAGACACAGTCTGCATTCTGTCCCCACAGAATTTACTGCCCCTGAGAGCCAGAGACCAGCGGTGCGCTCTTGTCACCCACATATGCCCACAAAGTGGGAACAAACCTTGGCGACTAATCTTCAACCGTCCAGATGAACAGATGTGGCCAGGCCCCTTCATCCCCATTTGACCACCTGATGGCCCGGAAGCTTCCTGGGGAAGACAGGAGCAAGCAGGTGTCCCTCCGTGTCTGGCAGATTTCAGGCCCTGAGCCCAGCGCCCCGGGGTGGGTGGCCATGCCCTGCAGAGGCCCTGGGCCGATGGCCACCAGGCCACCGGCTGCCCGCGATATCCAGGGTTCTGAGCAGGTCTGCACCGAGAAGGGCTTTCACTGAGCTGAAGGCAGCGAGGAAGGACGGCAGTCTGGGTCCCCTGTTGGCGCTCAAGGCCTCGCTTGCAGCAGATCTCTGGTGACGGTGCAGGAGGGAGGTCTCGGAAAGGGGCCCCACCTGTCGCGCACTCGCTAGACTCAGCTTCGCCTCTGCCATCTGCGTTTGCCGCCGTTCCTCTGCACAGACTCGGGACAGAGAGCCCTTGGAACACACGGACACGGCGCACGGGCAGCCCGCCTGAACGCCACCCGGTTTCCCTCCAGTCTTCCACACCGGACGCCCAGGGCGGGAAGGATGGAGGCAGCCCCATATCGCAGCCTGCCCGTGCCTGACGTCTGGGGGTCCCCGGCGCCTCCCTCCAGCTCGAGCACCCCGGGCCCAGAGAACATTCGGTTTCAAAGCTCGGCCGCAGCGAGCAGGTGCACCTGAAGACACGGGGCGTGGCAGCCGCGTGCCCTGTCTCTCTCCTGCGTGCGGACGGCACGCAGCTGTGGCCTTTGGGGGACCCTGCGGGGCTAAAAATAAGACAAGAACCTTTTAGCTTCGGTGGCTTCCCATGGGTTTACTGTCAGGTGACAAGCAAAGCCCCTGAAAGAAGCCTGATTGGAAACGGAAAGCTCTCCGGGAGGGCTCGTAGGCGGCGCGCTCTGGTTTGCACACACAGAGGTGGGCAAACGGGGGTCTGTCTGGGGCTCTGCCGCTTTGAGACTCCGAACAGGCCGACGACCCCGGCCGCACGTGGAGCGAGACGCACACCAGCCCGGATTCCATGCAGAGGAAGCAGCCCGGCAAGTCCGCTCGGCTTTGGGGTTGAAGAGCACACGTCCCTGGGGTCAGACTCTGAACGATGACCCGTGACTTCTCTGTCTTACTGTGCTTTATTTTGCACGGCTGAGCCCCTGTGTCAGTGGGCCCCAAGCTCCGGTCTCAGCACTGGCGTAAGATGGACGTTCCCGGGGACAAATAATCGTAGGGGATGGAGGAGGGAATGCACACGTAGGGAAGGGATGCAAATTCTATTTGCAGGCAGTTAATAATTAAAGATTCACTCCAGGGGCACCTGGGTGGCTCAGCCGATTAAGCCTCCGACTCTGGGTCTCGGCTCAGGTCTTGATCTCAGGGTCGTGAGTTCAAGCCCCACACTGGGCTCCACGCTGGGTGTGGAAACTACTCAAAAAAAAAAAAAAAATTCACTTGAAAAGAGGAAGTCATTTGCAAAGTGGTCGTTGTCAAGGCCTGGCTTCCACAGTGGGGTCCACAGGCTTCTGCGCTGCCTGCCGACAGGGGTGCCCCGAGCCCCGCGTGGCTCGGAGTTACCAGCAGAGCTCGGGGTGAGGGCTGGGGGCCAAAGCCCCCATGAATAGGACAAAGAGCACATGTGTGTGATCTTGTCCTCGGAGCACACGGGAGCTCTGGAAAGCCAAGTGGCCGTAGGTGGGATTAAAAACACCAAAGCCGTCTCGAGTCATAAAATAAAAATCTGGATGCTTTCGGTGCTCAGAGTTGTAAATCAGCAAGAGCAACAGACCTTCTCCTGGTGGGGCTCCGCGTGGAATGTCACGGATCCCACGTGTGTCTAGAGATGGCCTATGACACACAGCAGCGGGCTCGTGGCCAGGACCCCGCCGCCGCCCCCTCAACCCCGCCACGTCTGCCGATTTCGCTCCTTGGTGCCGATAAGTGCACTTTTCTGCCTCTTTGCCTTTTCACCAGGCCTTCCCCTCCCCACTATGTCCGCCGCCGACTCTCTTTGGGGGAAACACGACATAGTTGACATTCCATCCAGCCAACTAAAACGAGGGCGAGCAAAATACAAATCTGAAATACCGCACTTACTTTGCGGACACTGTTGAGTGATTTTCACTGGGCAGAACATTTTGATTTTAGAGCAAAGGGTCATCATGGCCCAGGACCGCTGAGTTCCTAGTCGGGCAGCAGGTGGGTGATGTCCGTGCAAGCCTGGTGAGCACCTGGTGGTGCAGCCAGTCTGCGGACCCGAGACCCCGGCTCCCAGGCGTGAGCACCGAGGTCTTCACTGAGGCCCATCTCGCAGCATCAGTTATGATGCTGGAGTGGATTCTGTCACGTCGCAGAAACTCCCGGGGGCCGCGGGAAGTGCCCTTGACGGCTTGAGCATGGGGGCTGAGGTCAGAGCCCCCCGCCTTCCCACGATGCTCTGTCTTCCCACGGAAGCAGCACGTCCCCAGTTCAGTTTTTTTGCATTTCCCCCAGGAATGAGAGAATTTTCCCTAGCTTCATTCCTTTGGAATCGTTTTCAGGATAGAAGAAACCTAACAGAAACCGACAATGCAAGAGAAGAGTCAATATTCCTTGTTACCAGCCTTCCCTATTTCCCCCTCTGATTTTATTTTTAGGGAGGTTTGACATCAATTCCCTAAAAGTGAACCAGTCTCAGTGCAGCCCTGAGGATCTTCACACACGGAGACAACCGTGTAGACATCCTCCCGGATCAGGACTTGGAGCGGCACCCCAGAAGCGTGCCCGGGCCGCCCCCTAGTCAGGGCCCCATCCCCGCCCGCACCCGTCCCACCACCAGGTAATGCTGGTTCTGGGGTCCACCACCGTCAATTGGTCTGGTCTTTTGTGAACCGCATATCACTGGAATCGCTTTCCCGCCTGGCTTCTTTCTGTCACCGTGGAGCCGGCAAGAGTCACCCGTGAGTGCGAGCTTCGTCGGGGTACGGTTCCGTCCCTGAGCACTTACCCACCTCCTCTCCCGGACACTGTGCTGTGTGCAGTTTTTGAGTATTATAAAGAAAGCAGCTGGGACCATTTACGTACCTGGTTGGTAGAGGAAATACTTACTTTTTCTTCTCTTCTCGTGTGTACCAAGGCCTGGACTCTCCGCCTTCTCCCGGGAGAGTACGCTGGAGGCACGGTTATGTCCCTGCAGGACGGCAGAGACTCAAGTCACCGCGCACCACCTGCAGGAAGTGGGCGGTGAGATCCCAGCTTCCAAAGTGTGGGTCCACCGCCAAACGGGGGGCCCCCACGGCCGCCACAGCCGGCAGGAGCGCCGGAATGCCGCGGACCGACTGCAAGTGCCACCCGACAGCCGCGCTCACGGCCCGCCTGCAAGGTAGGGCCGTCTGCCCTCGAGGCCAGCACGCGTGAGGAGCGGACACGGGGCACGCTGGGCAGCTCCGCCACCAACGTGGAGGGGTCACTGTCCCCCGGGTGCCGTCGCTGCTGACGTGAGCGAGCTACAGTGTCAGAACCTCTCTCCTTGCCGTTTTCACTTGTGGTTTTGGTTTCAGAACAAATTCTGCTCTTCACATACTTCGAGCTTTAATTATTTGGGTTCGAAAATGACCTTCGCTTAATATTCACTTGCAAGAAAGGGAGTCCTCTTAAATAGTAATTATGTCAATTCAGCAGCCATGAGGTTAAATAAAAACCGTTTTAAATTCTAAGAAAGATCTTGCCACGTGGAGTGGATTGCAGAGTCCAGCCCCCACAGTCCAGTCGGCTTTGCACAGAGAACCTCAACACAGAGAGTCCGGCTTCTGGGCATGTGCCGCCCCCCATGCTCCCGCCACACTCACCTGTGCGTCAAGGTGAGCCGCGGATGCACCTGCTGCCTCCTTCCTCCCCTGCTGGTGCTCCTGCCCCCTGGGCCCCAGCCTGCTGGAGTCCAGAATGTGCACCTACCTGCTGAGAAGCCCAGTCCAGCGTGCGTGCTGCCTCCCCAGGCCTTTGGCTTGGGTTTGCTCCACCTACTCTCCCCGGTTTTGGAAGGATCTATCAGCCCCCCAGTCTGGTCACCCGATCCCCAAAATGAGTGCGTTTGGAAGCCAGCTTTACTTATATACCCATGAGCAGACTCCAGGTCGGTGTGGGGAGTTCGCATGGCCAGTCAACACTGCTGGGACAGAAGGGACGTCCACGTGCAGTGACCAGGGCCAGGAGGTCTGCCCACGCATGACACACCTCGTCGCTCCATTTGCCAGGGTGGCAGGGTCACCCGTATCACTAATTAGGTCTCCCTTGGGATTCCCACTGGACAGTTCAAGAGCCCCGGGGCTCACGTGCGTCCAGAGGGGTGTGGACCTTCCGCTGTGCTCACGGTACTTTAGATGTCATGCGTCCCTGTCCAAAGCCAGCCCTTCATCCCAGATCAGGCAGCCCTGCCCAAGTGGCTGAAAGAAGACCCCATCTGATGCTTGGTTACTACACCCAGAGCCTTCCGCTAGGCGACAGAAGATTGCAGGTGTCCCTGTGCAAAGCTCAGGAGAGGGAGAGGACCCCCAGGGCTGTGCAGCCCACCTGGCCGTTTTCCCTCCATCCAGGGGACCCAACACCCGCAAAGAGTTGTGCGACACCCCCTATTACGTGAAAATCACTGAAGTCTCCCATCAGAGCCTCCGTAAGTCCCTGGAGGGTCCCACATCCCGGAAAACAGAGAAGTGGATAGTGGTCCTCGTATTCCACCCGTGAAGGCAGGCAGGTTGCTTCTCCAGGAACAGACCACAAAAATACACCCTGAGTTTGCACACCTGGCTACTTCAACCTCCCCCGCCTCCTCTCGTTACCCTGTACTGGGGACAGAACTCAAAATGACCACCCAGCCGCTCTCTGACCGCCTTTTATGCATCAAACACATTTATCAGGCAGAGTACCTGTGATCTTCGCCAACGCCCTAGAAACCGGGAATGCTGACATTTCCATTTCTCAAATAGGACAAGTGGCTGAGCCAGGGAGAGTCCTTCGGCACAAGTGCCCTAAATCAGCACCCACAGTCGTCCCGTCCACTGGGACCCACCGCCCAGCTGCTCCTTCATGACACAGGAGACCCTAGCACCTCCCGAGTTCTTCGAGCCTTGCTTGCTTTATACATAAAATGCAGATAATGATCTCCGTATCAGTCAGGTTCTCCAGAGAAACAGAACCAACGGGATGTACAGAGAGAGAGAGATTTTAATTGATTTTAATAAAGATTTGGCCCACGCCAACGTGGGACCTACAGGGCGGCTGCGTCCTGGAAATTCAGACAGGTGAACGAGCCTGAGATCCACGAGGGAGGCCGGCGAGCAAGAAGAGGGCGCAGGGATCTTCCCTGACAGCCTGGAGGCAGAGGGGCTGCTCTGGGAAACTCCAGACCTTGCTCTGAAGGCCCTCAAACCCACCGACACTGCGGAGCCCCCCTGACGGCGAGTGGCAGTCCCATCTAGAAATACCTCCCGAGCAACGTCTAGACCGAGTGTGGTGGCCTGGCCACACCGGCACGGGACCTTCACTGGGCACCTGCGGGGCTTGGAGGCCAGTGCAAGGTGGGGTGCAGCGCGTTCTTCTGTTCGAGGTGTCCCCCCGACAAATGCGGGCACTGCCTGGGATCTCAGCCCAGTGCCACGTGCCAGGTGCCAGGTGCCAGGGAGAGGACCGGCAGGCACCCCCACTTCACGCCAGGCCCTGGACAGCTGTCCCTGCTCAACGACCCGCTGAGGACACCCCCCTCTTACTGGCCTTCACCTCTGGGGTTTTTTCTCTCCATGTGTTTGTGTTTCCTAATCTTTGAGGACCTATTTATTCTGTCTTACAAACACTTAAACCCGCGGTGCTCTGCCGCGTTTTACGCACTCCGTGTTTCCGATTTATGCTGCCTGTCACTGTCCCCTTCTGCATCCCCGGCTGGAATGGGACCCTCACAAGGCAAGTCGTGTGGCACAGGTACCAACCTAAACCCTCGAATCCTGCACCTGACTCTGCTCTCACAGGGAAGCAGGCACGCTCGGCCCCACTCGGCCCCACTCGGCCCCCACTCGGCCCCCACTCAGACCCACTCGGCCCCCACTCGTTCCCCACCTAACCCCCATTTGGCCCCACTCAGGCCCACTAGGCCCCACTCGGTCCCACTAGGCCCCCACTCGGCCCCACTCAGCCACCACTCAGCCCCCACTCGGTCCCCAGTGGCCCCACCTAGCCCCCATTTGGTCCCACTCAGCCCCACTGACCCACATTCCAGGTCTTTGCCAAACGAAGGGTCTTCTGAATCACCGACTTAGTGCTGTGGGGTCTGAGCCCCTGCCCCCAGGCAGCACTGAGCTCCCTGCGCTCCCACCCAGGCGTGTTCTTGTCTAGTCCGGGTGGCCTCCCAGCGCTGGCAATAGAGCGCCCTCCGTCCCTGACCCGGTGCTGCCTGCCCAGCCTCTCTGAGCCTCGGTTTCCCCAGTTGTGTTCATAGTAACCCCCAGGGATGGAGGTGTGCAGTGCTCCCAGCAGAATCCTCACACTGCAGCTGCTAATTGTTCCCTCATCCCAGCCCCAGACTCAAGTTCAAGACTGTGGGGTAAAGAAGGTGTGGTCTGTGCATGCCGCAGAATACCGTTCGGCCCTAAAACAGGGAATTCTGCCTCGTGCAGCTACGTGGGTGAATCTCAAGGACATTGTGCGAAGTGAAGGAGGCCAGACCCAGAAAGACAAGCACTGCGTGATCCCCCCCACCTTACAGGAGAAGCTGAAATAGTCTGATCCATAGGATGGGAGAGCCAGTTGGGGGGGGGGGGCAGTTAGGGGAGGGGAATGGAGTTACTGATCACTGGGCATCAAGCCCAGCAAGATGCATCAGCTCTGGAGATCTGCTGGGCAACCTTGTGCCCGTGGTCAACTCTAATGTACTGTGCACACCAACGTTTGCTAGGAGGGGTCTCCTGTGATTTCACCACAGTGAAATAAAATTAAGGAGAGAGAGAGAGAGAGAGACAGTTGCATGTCTCCAGGCCGGGGCTTGCTTCTCCCAGGGGCTTGCTCTCTAACTAGGTCAGTCTCCTTCCTTCTAACTCCTTCTAGTCCTTGTTGACGGTGCTTCAGCACGCCCTAGTACCACGCCTGACCCAGTCACAGAATACACCAGCCAGCTTAACCCTGGTGCCCCCAGGGGCTTACATCCCACCGGCAACCACTCTTGGTACGCAGCACCTCGGCTCCTCACCTGACAGTGTGGAGCCATAATGAGGCTGTTATTCTCGCCCCTCACCCGCATCCCTGCCTCTCCACCCCGACATCCATCGGGCAACTTGACCGCAGGCAGCTGTAACACATCACAATAATTTGCAGCAAGAAGGAAGCCTACCCCAAAGCACTGACTTCTAGGAACCTCCGTCTTGATTCCAAGAATAATATTTGTGGCTGACACCATGACGATGCTATGATCGCTGGGAGTCGTTTCCTGACAGCTCACGAGGCAGCACCAAGGATTCTGCACGCTGTCCTTAGTTGGGCTCAGCCCCTTCTGCCATTTAGTAAATTATTTTCATGGTGAGTGTCAGAACGAGCTGTACTCTGGACGAACACTCCTCTGACTCTGGCTCTCCCTGCAGCACAAGCCAGGAGCTGGGTTGAGACCACACGACCCCCGGCCTCTACCTTGTATGAACTACCTTAGGCAAGACTGGGTTGTTCAGGGACGGAAAAGTGAATCTGCTTCCATCAGTGATGAGTGGTCATTTCTACAGGGCTCGAGCAAAGGAGGGGATGTCATGGGTCTCATGCACTGAGATTCTGGTGCATGCTCTACTCTCAGAGCCTTCGTGGTGAAGTCTTGCCATCAAGGGTCAATTACACACATGCACGTTAACACACCTGTTTAGTAAGTGTGTGTTACGTACGTCATATGTTCCAGGCTTTCTGCCGGCTCTGCAGATTCAAAGATGAACAAGAGAAGATTCAGACCCTTCCTTTGCTCTAGCAGATTTTAATAGAGTAATGAACAGAGCAGACCTTATTCTAGGTAAGAATTTAGTATACGATAAAAGATCCATTAGAAAAAAAATGGGGCATGGGCCAATTTTGTTAGGAAGATGACTCATAATTTGTGAATAATAATAATTTCTCATACCACCTATCAAAATAAATTCCCACTAGATTCAAAAATTAAATCTAGAATTTTCAGTAGAAGTGACTCTTTTTCTGGTGGGCAATGGAGTTACCCCGTGTGAAACATTCAAGTAAATGAAAGTGGAAACAAAATGATAGATTGGGCAATATAAGGATTTTAAACATGTTCATATACCATAAATTTTTTAAATGTTATTGAAAAATACTTTGATATATTTATATCTGAAAATAAGGCATGAATCATGTAGAGAAAACTCAAATGAAATCTATTACAGCCTAGTATTTAAAAAATCCGGGACGCCTGGGTGGCTCAGTCGGTTAAGCTTCTGCCTTCGGCTCAGGTCATGATCCCGGGGTCCTGGGATCGAGTCCCACATCGGGCTCCTTGCTCGGCGGAGAGCCTGCTTCTCCCTCTGCCTGCCACTCCCCCTGCTTGTACTCTCACTCCCTCTCTCTCTCTAGCAAATAAATTTAAAAAAATCTTTAAAAAAAAAATAAAAAATCCACACAAAGATTAGATGCATACTGACAGTGGGCAGAAGATAAAGTAAAAAGGGTTATAAAAATATGGAGAAGTGATCTTGTGGCTAATCTCCCCTCTGTGTGGCACTCTACCCCTGCCTTCTTCACGGACTTGTGTCAGCTTCAAGGACTTCATGAGTGCGCTCTTATATGTGAGCGTCTTCCTCTAGCCCCCAAAGCCTGGTACAAGCTGCTACGACTTTATCATGTTTGGTTATTTAGCAAAGATGTCCTGAGGATGTGCTTGGTGATGTCCTTGTAGGCACAGGGTTTGAATGGATGTGTGTGCATCTGTCTAGGCTGAATCCTTGGAGGACCTGAATCCATTTTCATCTCCCTAGTGCCCGCTACACTACCTGGGACAGAATGGATGATAAACGTCTGACGAAGGCATTCCCAGCTAGGTCGCTGTTCTGTATGTAAACTACCCCTAGCAGCTACCCCTCATTCCTCTCCCCAGCCCCTGGAAGCCACGAATCTGATTTCTCTCTCCGTGGTCTTGCCCATTCTGAACATTTCACACAAATGGATTCATACAAGATTCAGCCTTTCGAGTCTGGCTTCTTTCATCTAACATAGTGCCTTTGCGGCTCATCTATGTTGAAGCATGCATCAGCTCTCCATTCCTTTTTCTTGGCTGAATAATATTTCATTTTATGGATAGGCCACATTCCTTAATCCGCTTATTGACTGATTCAGGTTGTTTCTGCTTTGGGCCATGATGAATAATACTGCTATGAACATTCATGTACAAGATTTCATGTGGATATATGCTTTCAATTTTCATATATATGTATAGATAGATAGATATGATATATATGTTATGTATAGATATACATATCTAAAAATAGAATTGCTGGGTCATATGGTAGCAAATTTTAACTTTTTGAGGATTTTCCAGACTGTTTTCCAAAGTGCTTGCACCATTTTACACTCCCACCGGCAGCGAATGAAGACTCCAGTCTCCACAGCCTCAATAATTATTACTTGTCTCTTCTATTCCAGCCTTCCTGAGGTGCGATATGGCTTCTCATTATGGTTTAGCTTTGCATTTCCTTAGTGACTAATGATGTTGAGCATCTTCTCATGTGCTCATTGGTAATTTGTATTTTTCTCTTTAGAGAAATGTCTATTCAAATCCTCTGCCTCTTTTTTAATTGGGCTACTTATCTCTGTATTGTTGAGTTGTAAGAGTTCTTTGTATATTCTGGACACTAGACTTTTAGCAGATGTATGATTTGCAATACCTCCAACTTTGTTCTTCCTTTTCAAGATTCTTTCAGCTATTCTTGGTTGCTTGCATTTCCTTACGAATTTCAGGATCAGCTTGTCAATTTTTGCTTAAAAAAAAAAAAACAGCCGTGATTTGATAGGGATTTTGCTGAATCAGTAGACCAGTTTGGGAAGCTTTGCCCCCTTAACAATATTAAGCCTTCCAATCCACAAATACAGGGTGTCTTTTCATCTTCCAGGTCTCCTTAATTTCTTTCAGTGATGTTTTACATTGTTTGGTGTACAAGTCATACAGTTTTTTGTTATATTTATTCAGAAGTATTGTATTCCTATTTATGTTATTGTAAATAGAATTGTTTTCTTATGTCTAATTTTGGATTGTTCATTGATAATATATAAAATACAATCTACTTTTGTACATTTATCTCGTATCTTACCACCTTGCCAAACATGTTTATTAACTTGAATTGCTTTTGTGTGGGTCTCCAGCTTTTCTACGTATAAGATCACCTCATCTGGAAATGCACATAGTTATGCTTCTTCCTTTCCAATTGGGATGCCTTTTCTTTCTTTCTTTCTTTCTTCTTTCTTTCTTTCTTTCTTTCTTTCTTTCTTTCTTTCTTTTTTACTGAGCAGAGTTTCATTCCACTGCTTTAGGCATTCCTGATTCAAACGAGAAAAACAAACTCCAATTTATAGAAGTCCGAGTAAAACCTCATTCCCCTTGTGGGAGTCAGGATAAGTCACAGCCTCAGGGTGCCCGCACGCTTTTGATCCTGAGTCACCACACCCCAAGCCTCTTCCCCAGTTGACTCGATTTATAGAATTGGGCTTCTCGGCTGGTCCTCTTCCCATTTAAGACTTAAGACTGGGCCTCTTTGTGGCAACTCAACAGACTCCTGGTCTCAGCCCCTGGAGGAGGTAGGGTGGAGAGGGCCATTGTCCCTGTATCTGCTGGGGGTGCGGGACTCTTGCTATATTCAGATTATCCAGGGCCACAAACTTCACTTATCTAGTCAGAGATGGCAAGTTCCTAAGCACCACCCATACCTCGGATCGTGGCAGAATGTGGATTCAGACCCAATCCTTCTGACATCTAAAGCTGAGCTGTTCTCACAACAGGCTTCCTCTCCTCCAGCTTCATCTCCCTGGGACAGAAGCCAGCCCTCCTGGGGCCATCCCAGAGCAGGAGAGCATAGACTCTACTGTGGAAAGGGGCAGGGGAAAATCCACACATTTAGAAAAAAATTCAAGAGGAGAAGGGAAGAAAAGAGAAGGATCTGGAAACAATTGAATGTCTATTTGGAGTCAGGCACGTTTACATCCTTCATCTCATTTAACTGACACGCGGGAGATAGAGTTTTGTTCTCTTTATGGGTGGTGAAACTGAGACTGATAGTTTTTAACATGACCTTTTAAATAACTTGCTCAAGTCACAGACCCAGGTTTAAAACTGAACTCTCTCCTCACTTCCACCTAACTCCCTGTACCTCTAGAAGTGACTTGCCCAAGGTAAGTACTAGTAACAAAGGCATCTGAAAGCATGAAGTAGCAGGTGGACTGAAGCTTGGAGCTTGGGGGTGTTCTGTGTGCGGCACGCTGAGTGTCCCTATCAGGGGTCTTCCCAAGTCTCCAGCCAAGGGGTTGAGTCATGACATCTAGTCAACTGAGAACGAGCCACCCCTTTTAGGAACTTAACAGACAAACCTAAAAAGCTGCAGTGAGCGACTCTAACTCTGCCTCTCACTCGCTCTGCAAATCTCGGCACAAATGTGGGCAAGTCACGGATCTGGAGATGCTGCTTCCCATCGACAAAGTGGGGGTCAGAAGACCAACTTTACTGGTTTGCTGAGAGAATAGCCTGAGCTTCCCAGACCCCCAGCTACGTGAGCACTCTAACCCACATGCCTCTGACTATGGTCCTGGGGTTGCCAGAGACTCTCCACCCACTCTGTGCACACAGTGTCCCTGGTGGGGCCTCCACCATTCTTCCTTAGGAATTCCCCAGGGGCACCTCTGGGGACACAGGGAGCCCCTGAAGTCTGGCCAAGAGATTATTGCAGGACCCCAGCCCAGCCTGCTCCCTGCAGAGGGGAGAGAACATTCTCTTCCCCATGGCAGGTGACACCTTGGTGCATGGTCCTGAAGGCTTGCAGAGTTTCCAGGAACACAGCCTTCCTCGCTTCCTCCTCGTGCCACCCCACCCCAGGGATCCTGATAGCAGTGCTCAAGACCTAAGCTGGGGGCCCAATGCTAGGGACAGGTGCCATGCTCCACACAGAATGTCCAGGCCCCCAGCCAGTCAGGTCTTCTCTTGCTGTGAGGTTATGGGTTGACTGGAGGCCAAGCCTTCGCAAAGTCAAAAGCAAGTAAGTCACAAGAAGACACAATACATGGAGACTGATCCAGTGTCTGTTTAAGACAGATCAGGAATAAGAAATATTATTCACCCCTAAACAGTAAGGGGATTCTGAACCAGGCTCCAAGGTGGGTGAGCCTTGAGGATGTGACACTGAGTGAAGTAAGCCCGACGCAGAAGGACCAGCACTGACTGACTCCACTTACAGGAGGCGGCTGGAGAAGTCCGCTTCAGGGAGACAGAGAGTGGAAGGTGAAAGCCCCAGGGAGTTAGTGCTCAAGGGGGGCGGAGCTTCAGTTTAGGAAGATGAGAAGGTTCTGGAGGTGGATGGTGGGGGCGGCCACACAACAGTGTGACTATGCTTAACACCACTGAATTGGACACGTAAAAATGGTTAAGATGGTAAATGTTATGTTAGGTATGTGTCACCCCGATCTAAAATACCACTTAAGAAATTCAATCATAGTGAGAAATAAATCATACATAAAATATATATACATACATAACGCATACACACCACATAGTAATAAATGATAGTCTCTGGTTAGTGGGCTTATAGGAAATCTTTACTTTTCTATATTTTGAGGCTTTTTAATTTGCAAGTATTACCTTTAAAATCTGAAAAAAATAACTTTTTCCTAGAAGCATTTCTTAAAATACTCATGACACACTGAATGTGTCCTTAATGATGTGCTCAGTGGTTGAGACACAGACATTCCTGAAAGGCTGGCCGCCCTCACCCGGTGGCCTGACTGTGCGGTGGGCATTGGATCAGGGGCCCAGGGACAGCCTGTCCTGCAGCCTGAGCTCTAGCTCCGCCCACCCTGCCTTCAGCCCCGCCCACTCCACCTGCAGCCCCACCCATCTCCTCCTGTGGCTTCACACACCTGCAGCCCTGCCCACTCAGTCATCAGCAGGCGGCCCCGCCCACCCGGTCTGCAGCCCCACCCACATGAAGCCCCGCCCTCGACCACTGGCAGCCACGCCCACCTCCGCTGGAGGCCTCGCCCACCCCACTGCAGCCCTCCTGTCGCTTGCTTCTGGGCCACAGACTCCACACCTGGGGTCTCCAGTGCTTAACCTCCCTGTGGATGGGGACTTGGGGAAGGGGCGTCATGCCCACTCAGCCCTGCCTTCCCGTCAGCGCCCCTTCTCTGCCTTCCCCTCCGGGTGTGGCGGACCCTGCCACCCCCGACAGCCCGCCGTGCAGGGGCTGGGAAGAGCCCGCAGCTCCGCCTCCTGGGCCGGGTCCCCTCACCTCTCCCGAGCCCTGCAGCGCCTCCACCTCCTAACCCTGTCATCGGGGCCCAGCGTGGCGCAGAAGACCTCTGGGCACCCTATCAATTTCCCAACCTCCCTCAACCCGCCACCAGTGGCCCCCCAAGTTCCCACGACACGGCTTGGCAAATCCTGCCGCGCCCGTGAGGAAGAGGGCGCAGGGACAGACACGACAGAGGTGCAGGAAACATGGTGAGCAGGGACGAGGGACCCAGTGTGGTTTGTGGTGCGCGCTGCAAAGTCAGAGGACAGAGCAAGCGTCCTCGTCCTCAGAGAAGACGGTGCCCCAGAAGCGTCCTGCGGTTTGTCTCACCCAGGAGGAAAGGGCCCTTGTCAAAGCCACTGCTTCCGAGAGGCGGAGGGTGGCCGAAGTGGGGAGGGGGTGAGATCCAGCAGCTGCAATAGCCTGCCTTCCATCCCCGCGGCAGACCCCGCGGGGCCCCGGGCCCCACCACCTCAGACCAGCCGAACCTGGGCGCCACACGTCAGCACATGCGTGTGGGTGCGTGCTTGCATACGGGTGCCCCTGGGTGCGTGCATGCGTGTGGACCTGCAACGTGCGCAAAGGTGGATGGACCTGTGTGTGCGCATGCGCGAGTCCACACGGACTCGTGTCTCCGCTCTGTTCGGTGCCTGGGAAGTCTGTGGGCATCGGCTGGTGGTGTTACGACCACACGTGTTGCGGCCACATCTCCAAGCTCGCACGGACACTGGCTTCTGTCTCGGTGAGAACCTGGAATTTGATGTCAGGATCCAGTGAGTAACCTGTGATTTTGTAACACACATGAAATCTTCATATGTAAGAAACCAACCCTAGCATAATGGGAGCACAGACTCACCTGCCACAAATCTCATCCTTTTGTAAACCTGGAGAACTAGCAGGTGTATTTTCACTCGTCCTGACAGGACCAGTCCCCTCCAGACCCGCCTCGAGGAGCAGGACTTGGCCTCCCTGCTTCAGGCTCCTTCGGGCCCCTTTCTGTCTGTTTTACTCACTTCACGTCTTTAAATCAAGGACTTCGTTCCTGGACAGTTCATCCAGCCTAAGATGGCTTCTCTAAAGGTGGGCAGCAGTGCTGTGTGCAGGAAGCCCACGGAACTAGAATCGGCAGATGTGGACTCCAGCTGAGCTCTGCCCGGAGCTGGGCCAGCCGGTCCACCCCGTGGACCTCTGCTCCTTCGCCAGTTTGGAATGAGTTGGCCCCACAACCTCAGGGAACCCGTGGGACCCCAACCAGGCATCTGAGACCTAGGATGTGCCTGGCAGAAGCCAGCCAAGGGGATGGAGGTGAGTTTTAGAGACTGAGGCTCTAGGAGGGGCCTGAGGGCCAGCTGGGGAGGTAGAGGCCCGGGCACAAACAGAGGCCCTGACTAGGAGTCAAAGCAAAACTCAGAAATGCGTAAACTCAGAAATGGTGCCTATGTGGGGTACGAGGCCTGCAGAACCCTTCAACTGATCTGGAAGCTGAGGGTTCCCTCTACTGGGATTCTGGCCTCCTGGTGTTTTCAAAGATGTTGGCCAGAATTTTGAAAGTGTATGCCTCCATCACGGAAGGAGCGCTCAGTGAAAAGTGAAATTTAGATGAATTAGAACTCTAATCGATCCTGAAGGAACTGATTGACAAGCATACGTCTACCCTAAAGCAAAACAAGGAATCAATGAAAAGGAAAAAGCCCACAGAGGCCAGCAGAGACCCCAATCATCTCTCTAATGTAAATAATCCAACATCCACATGAAAACAAGACGCTAGCAACTCAGAAGCCACCAGTGGTGGTCAGAAGGGCTTCAGCA